>NW_026558342.1:0-245312 GCF_026930045.1 Uloborus diversus | reverse complement strand
GTCACTCGCTTGGAAGACCAGCGGTCCAGCCATTAGGCTATCGGAGTTCTGTCGAGCGGAGTCTTACTGCCTGACTGATACTGCCTGACTGACAGACTGACTCACTGACTGACTGATACTGACTGACTGACTCACTGACTGACCGAGACTGACTGACTAACTGCCTGACTGACTGAGACTGGACTGACTGACTGACTGACTGACTGACTGACTAACTGACTGACTGAGACTGACTGACTGACTGCTTGACTCTCTGACTGGCTATTTCACTGACTGACTGAATGACTAAATGACTGACTGACACTGACTGACTGACTGCTTGACTGACTAACTGACTGGACAGGACTGACCGACTGACTGACTGACAGACTGACTGAATAAGGATGACTGACAGACTGACTGAATAAGGCTGACTGACTGACTGACTGACAGACTGACTGAATAAGGCTGACCGACTGACTGACTGCCTGACTGACTGACTGACTGACTTCGCAGAAGGGAAAAATAAAAAAAAAAGAATTATAAAATTAGAAAAAAATATTTGCATTTAAGATTTCCTTTCCGGCCGGGACTCGAACCCAGTACCACGCGCTAGGAACCCAACGGTCTAGCCATTAGGCTATCGGTGCTCTGTCGATGGAAGTCTTAAATATAATAAAAACAAAAAATGCACCTTGGTAATTATTGATTCAAACACTTTGAAATTTACAGGTCGAATAATTAAACTGACTCAGAATTTTTCTCCCTACATAAATAATCAATATTCGCAAAAGAGAAAAATTTAAAAAAAAAGAAGAAGAAATTTCAAATTAGAATCTAAAAGTATACATTGAAGATTTTCGTTCAGGCTGGGACTCGAACCCAGGGCCACTTGCTTGGAAGCCTAACACTCTAGCCATCAGTCTATGGGAGCTCTGTCGGTGGGAGTTTTAAATATAATAAAAACAAAAAATGCACCTTGGTAATTGTTTATTTAAACACTTTGAAATCTTCGTGTCGAAAAATTAAACTGACTCAGAATTTTCTTCCCTACATAAATAATCAATAATTGCAAAGGAAAGAAATTGAAAAAAAAAAGAATTTTCAAATTAGAAAAGAAATATATACATTGAAGATATTCGCTCCGGCTGGGACTCGAACCCAGGTCACTCGCTTGGAAGACCAGCGGTCCAGCCATTAGGCTATCGGAGTTCTGTCGAGCGGAGTCTTACTGCCTGACTGATACTGCCTGACTGACAGACTGACTCACTGACTGACTGATACTGACTGACTGACTCACTGACTGACCGAGACTGACTGACTAACTGCCTGACTGACTGAGACTGGACTGACTGACTGACTGACTGACTGACTAACTGACTGACTGAGACTGACTGACTGACTCACTGACTGACCGAGACTGACTGACTAACTGCCTGACTGACTGAGACTGGACTGACTGACTGACTGACTGACTGACTGACTAACTGACTGACTGAGACTGACTGACTGACTGCTTGACTCTCTGACTGGCTATTTCACTGACTGACTGAATGACTAAATGACTGACTGACACTGACTGACTGACTGCTTGACTACCTGACTGACTGCTTGACTGACTAACTGACTGGACAGGACTGACCGACTGACTGACTGACAGACTGACTGAATAAGGATGACTGACAGACTGACTGAATAAGGCTGACTGACTGACAGACTGACTGAATAAGGCTGACCGACTGACTGACTGCCTGACTGACTGACTGACTGAATGACTGACTGACTGACTGACCGAGACTGACTGACTGAGACTGGACTGGACTGACTGACTGACTGACTGACTGAGACTGACTGACTGCTTTAGTGACTAACTGACTGCACAGGACTGACCGACTGACTGACTGACTGACTGCCTGACTGACTGACTGACTGAATGACTGACTGAATGAGACTAAATGACTGACTGCTTGACTGACTGGCTGAAGGACTAACTGACTGACTGAGTGACTGACTGACTGGACTGACTGACTGAGACTGAATGACTGAGTGCTTGACTGATTGACTGTCAGACTGACTGACTGACTTCGCAAAAGGGAAAAATAAAAAAAAAAGAATTATAAAATTAGAAAAAAATATTTGCATTTAAGATTTCCTTTCCGGCCGGGACTCGAACGCAGTACCACGCGCTAGGAACCCAACGGTCTAGCCATTAGGCTATCGGAGCTCTGTCGATAGAAGTCTTAAATATAATAAAAACAAAAAATGCACCTTTTTAATTATTGATTCAAACACTTTGAAATTTACAGGTCGAATAATTAAACTGACTCAGAATTTTTCTCCCTACATAAATAATCAATATTCGCAAAAGAGAAAAATTAAAAAAAAAAGAAGAAGAAATTTCAAATTAGAAACTAAAAGTATACATTGAAGATTTTCGTTCAGGCTGGGACTCGAACCCAGGGCCACTCGCTTGGAAGCCTAACACTCTAGCCATTAGTCTATGGGAGCTCTGTCGGTGGGAGTTTTAAATATGATAAAAACAAAAAATGCACCTTGGTAATTGTTTATTTAAACACTTTGAAATCTTCGTGTCGAAAAATTAAACTGACTCAGAATTTTCTTCCCTACATAAATAATCAATAATTGCAAAGGAAAGAAATTGAAAAAAAAAGAATTTTCAAATTAGAAAAGAAATATATACATTGAAGATATTCGCTCCGGCTGGGACTCGAACCCAGGCCACTCGCTTGGAAGACCAGCGGTCTAGCCATTAGGCTATCGGAGTTCTGTCGAGCGGAGTCTTACTGCCTGACTGATACTGCCTGACTGACAGACTGACTCACTGACTGACTGATACTGACTGACTGACTCACTGACTGACCGAGACTGACTGATTAACTGCCTGACTGACTGAGACTGGACTGACTGACTGACTGACTGACTGACTGACTAACTGACTGACTGAGACTGACTGACTGACTGCTTGACTCTCTGACTGGCTATTTCACTGACTGACTGAATGACTAAATGACTGACTGACACTGACTGACTGACTGCTTGACTACCTGACTGACTGCTTGACTGACTAACTGACTGGACAGGACTGACCGACTGACTGACTGACAGACTGACTGAATAAGGATGACTGACAGACTGACTGAATAAGGCTGACTGACAGACTGACTGAATAAGGCTGACTGACTGACTGACTGACAGACTGACTGAATAAGGCTGACCGACTGACTGACTGCCTGACTGACTGACTGACTGACTGACTGACTGACCGAGACTGACTGACTGACTGACTGAGACTGGACTGGACTGACTGACTGACTGACTGACTGAGACTGACTGACTGCTTTAGTGACTAACTGACTGCACAGGACTGACCGACTGACTGACTGACTGACTGCCTGACTGACTGACTGACTGACTGACTGACCGAGACTGACTGACTGACTGACTGAGACTGGACTAGACTGACTGACTGACTGACTGACTGAGACTGACTGACTGCACAGGACTGACCGACTGACTGACTGACTGACTGCCTGACTGACTGACTGACTGAATGACTGACTGACTGAGACTAAATGACTGACTGCTTGACTGACTGGCTGAAGGACTAACTGACTGACTGAGTGACTGACTGACTGGACTGACTGACTGAGACTGAATGACTGAGTGCTTGACTGATTGACTGTCAGACTGACTGACTGACTTCGCAAAAGGGAAAAATAAAAAAAAAAGAATTATAAAATTAGAAAAAAATATTTGCATTTAAGATTTCCTTTCCGGCCGGGACTCGAACCCAGTACCACGCGCTAGGAACCCAACGGTCTAGCCATTAGGCTATCGGAGCTCTGTCGATGGAAGTCTTAAATATAATAAAAACAAAAAATGCACCTTGGTAATTATTGATTCAAACACTTTGAAATTTACAGGTCGAATAATTAAACTGACTCAGAATTTTTCTCCCTACATAAATAATCAATATTCGCAAAAGAGAAAAATTAAAAAAAAAGAAGAAGAAATTTCAAATTAGAAACTAAAAGTATACATTGAAGATTTTCGTTCAGGCTGGGACTCGAACCCAGGGCCACTCGCTTGGAAGCCTAACACTCTAGCCATTAGTCGATGGGAGCTCTGTCGGTGGGAGTTTTAAATATAATAAAAACAAAAAATGCACCTTGGTAATTGTTTATTTAAACACTTTGAAATCTTCGTGTCGAAAAATTAAACTGACTCAGAATTTTCTTCCCTACATAAATAATCAATAATTGCAAAGGAAAGAAATTGAAAAAAAAAGAATTTTCAAATTAGAAAAGAAATATATACATTGAAGATATTCGCTCCGGCTGGGACTCGAACCCAGGCCACTCGCTTGGAAGACCAGCGGTCTAGCCACTAGGCTATCGGAGTTCTGTCGAGCGGGGTCTTACTGCCTGACTGCTACTGCCTGACTGACAGACTGACTCACTGACTGACTGATACTGACTGACTGACTCACTGACTGACCGAGACTGACTGACTAACTGCCTGACTGACTGAGACTGGACTGACTGACTGACTGACTGACTAACTGACTGACTGAGACTGACTGACTGATTTTTTGACTCTCTGACTGGCTATTTCACTGACTGACTGAATGACTAAATGACTGACTGACACTGACTGACTGACTGCTTGACTACCTGACTGACTGCTTGACTGACTAACTGACTGGACAGGACTGACCGACTGACTGACTGACAGACTGACTGAATAAGGATGACTGACAGACTGACTGAATAAGGCTGACTGACTGACTGACTGACAGACTGACTGAATAAGGCTGACCGACTGACTGACTGCCTGACTGACTGACTGACTGACTGACCGAGACTGACTGACTGACTGACTGAGACTGGACTGGACTGACTGACTGACTGACTGACTGAGACTGACTGACTGCTTTAGTGACTAACTGACTGCACAGGACTGACTGACTGACTGACTGACTGACTGCCTGACTGACTGACTGACTGAATGACTGACTGACTGAGACTAAATGACTGACTGCTCGACTGACTGGCTGAAGGAATAACTGACTGACTGAGTGACTGACTGACTGGACTGATTGACTGAGACTGAATGACTGAGTGCTTGACTGATTGACTGTCAGACTGACTGACTGACTTCGCAGAAGGGAAAAATAAAAAAAAAAGAATTATAAAATTAGAAAAAAATATTTGCATTTAAGATTTCCTTTCCGGCCGGGACTCGAACCCAGTACCACGCGCTAGGAACCCAACGGTCTAGCCATTAGGCTATCGGTGCTCTGTCGATGGAAGTCTTAAATATAATAAAAACAAAAAATGCACCTTGGTAATTATTGATTCAAACACTTTGAAATTTACAGGTCGAATAATTAAACTGACTCAGAATTTTTCTCCCTACATAAATAATCAATATTCGCAAAAGAGAAAAATTAAAAAAAAAAGAAGAAGAAATTTCAAATTAGAAACTAAAAGTATACATTGAAGATTTTCGTTCAGGCTGGGACTCGAACCCAGGGCCACTCGTTTGGAAGCCTAACACTCTAGCCATTAGTCTATGGGAGCTCTGTCGGTGGGAGTTTTAAATATAATAAAAACAAAAAATGCACCTTGGTAATTGTTTATTTAAACACTTTGAAATCTTCGTGTCGAAAAATTAAACTGACTCAGAATTTTCTTCCCTACATAAATAATCAATAATTGCAAAGGAAAGAAATTGAAAAAAAAAGAATTTTCAAATTAGAAAAGAAATATATACATTGAAGATATTCGCTCCGGCTGGGACTCGAACCCAGGCCACTCGCTTGGAAGACCAGCGGTCTAGCCATTAGGCTATCGGAGTTCTGTCGAGCGGAGTCTTACTGCCAGACTGATACTGCCTGACTGACAGACTGACTCACTGACTGACTGAGACTGACTGACTGATTGCTTGACTCTCTGACTGGCTATTTCACTGACTGACTGAATGACTAAATGACTGACTGACACTGACTGACTGACTGCTTGACTACCTGACTGACTGCTTGACTGACTAACTGACTGGACAGGACTGACCGACTGACTGACTGACAGACTGACTGAATAAGGATGACTGACAGACTGACTGAATAAGGCTGACTGACTGACTGACTGACTGACAGACTGACTGAATAAGGCTGACCGACTGACTGACTGCCTGACTGACTGACTGACTGACTGACTGACCGAGACTGACTGACTGACTTTCTGAGACTGGACTGGACTGACTGACTGACTGACTGACTGAGACTGACTGACTGCTTTAGTGACTAACTGACTGCACAGGACTGACCGACTGACTGACTGACTGACTGCCTGACTGACTGACTGACTGAATGACTGACTGACTGAGACTAAATGACTGACTGCTTGACTGACTGGCTGAAGGACTAACTGACTGACTGAGTGACTGACTGACTGGACTGACTGACTGAGACTGAATGACTGAGTGCTTGACTGATTGACTGTCAGACTGACTGACCGACTTCGCAAAAGGGAAAAATAAAAAAAAAAGAATTATAAAATTAGAAAAAAATATTTGCATTTAAGATTTCCTTTCCGGCCGGGACTCGAACCCAGTACCACGCGCTAGGAACCCAACGGTCTAGCCATTAGGCTATCGGTGCTCTGTCGATGGAAGTCTTAAATATAATAAAAACAAAAAATGCACCTTGGTAATTATTGATTCAAACACTTTGAAATTTACAGGTCGAATAATTAAACTGACTCAGAATTTTTCTCCCTACATAAATAATCAATATTCGCAAAAGAGAAAAATTTAAAAAAAAAAGAAGAAGAAATTTCAAATTAGAAACTAAAAGTATACATTGAAGATTTTCGTTCAGGCTGGGACTCGAACCCAGGGCCACTCGCTTGGAAGCCTAACACTCTAGCCATTAGTCTACGGGAGCTCTGTCGGTGGGAGTTTTAAATATAATAAAAACAAAAAATGCACCTTGGTAATTGTTTATTTAAACACTTTGAAATCTTCGTGTCGAAAAATTAAACTGACTCAGAATTTTCTTCCCTACATAAATAATCAATAATTGCAAAGGAAAGAAATTGAAAAAAAAAGAATTTTCAAGTTAGAAAAGAAATATATACATTGAAGATATTCGCTCCGGCTGGGACTCGAACCCAGGCCACTCGCTTGGAAGACCAGCGGTCTAGCCATTAGGCTATCGGAGTTCTGTCGAGAGGAGTCTTACTGCCTGACTGATACTGCCTGACTGACAGACTGACTCACTGACTGACTGATACTGACTGACTGACTAACTGACTGACCGAGACTGACTGACTAACTGCCTGACTGACTGAGACTGGACTGACTAACTGACTGACTGACTGAGACTGACTGACTGACTGCTTGACCCTCTGACTGGCTATTTCACTGACTGACTGAATGACTGACTGACACTGACTGACTGACTGCTTGACAACCTGACTGACTGCTTGACTGACTAACTGACTGGACAGGACTGACCGACTGACTGACTGACAGACTGACTGAATAAGGATGACTGACAGACTGACTGAATAAGGCTGACCGACTGACTGACTGCCTGACTGACTGACTGACTGAATGACTGACTGACTGACTGACCGAGACTGACTGACTGACTGACTGAGACTGGACTGGACTGACTGACTGACTGACTGAGACTGACTGACTGCTTTAGTGACTAACTGACTGCACAGGACTGACCGACTGACTGACTGACTGACTGACTGCCTGACTGACTGAATGACTGAATGACTGACTGACTGAGACTAAATGACTGACTGCTTGACTGACTGGCTGAAGGACTAACTGACTGACTGAGTGACTGACTGACTGGACTGACTGACTGAGACTGAATGACTGAGTGCTTGACTGATTGACTGTCAGACTGACTGACTGACTTCGCAAAAGGGAAAAATAAAAAAAAAGAATTATAAAATTAGAAAAAAATATTTGCATTTAAGATTTCCTTTCCGGCCGGGACTCGAACCCAGTACCACGCGCTAGGAACCCAACGGTCTAGCCATTAGGCTATCGGAGCTCTGTCGATGGAAGTCTTAAATATAATAAAAACAAAAAATGCACCTTGGTAATTATTGATTCAAACACTTTGAAATTTACAGGTCGAATAATTAAACTGACTCAGAATTTTTCTCCCTACATAAATAATCAATATTCGCAAAAGAGAAAAATTAAAAAAAAAAGAAGAAGAAATTTCAAATTAGAAACTAAAAGTATACATTGAAGATTTTCGTTCAGGCTGGGACTCGAACCCAGGGCCACTCGCTTGGAAGCCTAACACTCTAGCCATTAGTCTATGGTAGCTCTGTCGGTGGGAGTTTTAAATATAATAAAAACAAAAAATGCACCTTGGTAATTGTTTATTTAAACACTTTTAAATCTTCGTGTCGAAAAATGAAACTGACTCAGAATTTTCTTCCCTACATAAATAATCAATAATTGCAAAGGAAAGAAATTGAAAAAAAAAGAATTTTCAAATTAGAAAAAAAATATATACATTGAAGATATTCGATCCGGCTTGGACTCGAACCCAGGCCACTCGCTTGGAAGACCAGCGGTCTAGCCATTAGGCTATCGGAGTTCTGTCGAGCGGAGTCTTACTGCCTGACTGATACTGCCTGACTGACAGACTGACTCACTGACTGACTGATACTGACTGACTGACTCACTGACTGACCGAGACTGACTGACTAACTGCCTGACTGACTGAGACTGGACTGACTGACTGACTGACTGACTGACTGACTAACTGACTGACTGAGACTGACTGACTGACTGCTTGACTCTCTGACTGGCTATTTCACTGACTGACTGAATGACTAAATGACTGACTGACACTGACTGACTGACTGCTTGACTACCTGACTGACTGGACAGGACTGACCGACTGACTGACTGACAGACTGACTGAATAAGGCTGACTGACTGACTGACAGACAGACTGACTGAATAAGGCTGACCGACTGACTGACTGCCTGACTGACTGACTGAATGACTGATTGACTGACTGACCGAGACTGACTGACTGACTGACTGAGACTGGACTAGACTGACTGACTGACTGACTGACTGAGACTGACTGACTGCTTTAGTGACTAACTGACTGCACAGGACTGACCGACTGACTGACTGACTGACTGCCTGACTGACTGACTGACCGAATGACTGACTGACTGAGACTAAATGACTGACTGCTTGACTGACTGGCTGAAGGACTAACTGACTGACTGAGTGACTGACTGACTGGACTGACTGACTGAGACTGAATGACTGAGTGCTTGACTGATTGACTGTCAGACTGACTGACTGACTTCGCAAAAGGGAAAAATAAAAAAAAAAGAATTATAAAATTAGAAAAAAATATTTGCATTTAAGATTTCCTTTCCGGCCGGGACTCGAACCCAGTACCACGCGCTAGGAACCCAACGGTCTAGCCATTAGGCTATCGGAGCTCTGTCGATGGAAGTCTTAAATATAATAAAAACAAAAAATGCACCTTGGTAATTATTGATTCAAACACTTTGAAATTTACAGGTCGAATAATTAAACTGACTCAGAATTTTTCTCCCTACATAAATAATCAATATTCGCAAAAGAGAAAAATTTAAAAAAAAAAGAAGAAGAAATTTCAAATTAGAAACTAAAAGTATACATTGAAGATTTTCGTTCAGGCTGGGACTCGAACCCAGGGCCACTCGCTTGGAAGCCTAACACTCTAGCCATTAGTCTACGGGAGCTCTGTCGGTGGGAGTTTTAAATATAATAAAAACAAAAAATGCACCTTGGTAATTGTTTATTTAAACACTTTGAAATCTTCGTGTCGAAAAATTAAACTGACTCAGAATTTTCTTCCCTACATAAATAATCAATAATTGCAAAGGAAAGAAATTGAAAAAAAAAGAATTTTCAAGTTAGAAAAGAAATATATACATTGAAGATATTCGCTCCGGCTGGGACTCGAACCCAGGCCACTCGCTTGGAAGACCAGCGGTCTAGCCATTAGGCTATCGGAGTTCTGTCGAGAGGAGTCTTACTGCCTGACTGATACTGCCTGACTGACAGACTGACTCACTGACTGACTGATACTGACTGACTGACTAACTGACTGACCGAGACTGACTGACTAACTGCCTGACTGACTGAGACTGGACTGACTGACTGACTGACTGACTGACTGACTAACTGACTGACTGACTGAGACTGACTGACTGACTGCTTGACCCTCTGACTGGCTATTTCACTGACTGACTGAATGACTAAATGACTGACTGACACTGACTGACTGACTGCTTGACAACCTGACTGACTGCTTGACTGACTAACTGACTGGACAGGACTGACCGACTGACTGACTGACAGACTGACTGAATAAGGATGACTGACAGACTGACTGAATAAGGCTGACCGACTGACTGACTGCCTGACTGACTGACTGACTGAATGACTGACTGACTGACTGACCGAGACTGACTGACTGACTGACTGAGACTGGACTGGACTGACTGACTGACTGACTGAGACTGACTGACTGCTTTAGTGACTAACTGACTGCACAGGACTGACCGACTGACTGACTGACTGACTGCCTGCCTGACTGACTGAATGACTGAATGACTGACTGACTGAGACTAAATGACTGACTGCTTGACTGACTGGCTGAAGGACTAACTGACTGACTGAGTGACTGACTGACTGGACTGACTGACTGAGACTGAATGACTGAGTGCTTGACTGATTGACTGTCAGACTGACTGACTGACTTCGCAAAAGGGAAAAATAAAAAAAAAGAATTATAAAATTAGAAAAAAATATTTGCATTTAAGATTTCCTTTCCGGCCGGGACTCGAACCCAGTACCACGCGCTAGGAACCCAACGGTCTAGCCATTAGGCTATCGGAGCTCTGTCGATGGAAGTCTTAAATATAATAAAAACAAAAAATGCACCTTGGTAATTATTGATTCAAACACTTTGAAATTTACAGGTCGAATAATTAAACTGACTCAGAATTTTTCTCCCTACATAAATAATCAATATTCGCAAAAGAGAAAAATTAAAAAAAAAAAAGAAGAAGAAATTTCAAATTAGAAACTAAAAGTATACATTGAAGATTTTCGTTCAGGCTGGGACTCGAACCCAGGGCCACTCGCTTGGAAGCCTAACACTCTAGCCATTAGTCTATGGTAGCTCTGTCGGTGGGAGTTTTAAATATAATAAAAACAAAAAATGCACCTTGGTAATTGTTTATTTAAACACTTTTAAATCTTCGTGTCGAAAAATGAAACTGACTCAGAATTTTCTTCCCTACATAAATAATCAATAATTGCAAAGGAAAGAAATTGAAAAAAAAAGAATTTTCAAATTAGAAAAAAAATATATACATTGAAGATATTCGATCCGGCTTGGACTCGAACCCAGGCCACTCGCTTGGAAGACCAGCGGTCTAGCCATTAGGCTATCGGAGTTCTGTCGAGCGGAGTCTTACTGCCTGACTGATACTGCCTGACTGACAGACTGACTCACTGACTGACTGATACTGACTGACTGACTCACTGACTGACCGAGACTGACTGACTAACTGCCTGACTGACTGAGACTGGACTGACTGACTGACTGACTGACTGACTGACTAACTGACTGACTGAGACTGACTGACTGACTGCTTGACTCTCTGACTGGCTATTTCACTGACTGACTGAATGACTAAATGACTGACTGACACTGACTGACTGACTGCTTGACTACCTGACTGACTGGACAGGACTGACCGACTGACTGACTGACAGACTGACTGAATAAGGCTGACTGACTGACTGACAGACAGACTGACTGAATAAGGCTGACCGACTGACTGACTGCCTGACTGACTGACTGAATGACTGATTGACTGACTGACCGAGACTGACTGACTGACTGACTGAGACTGGACTAGACTGACTGACTGACTGACTGACTGAGACTGACTGACTGCTTTAGTGACTAACTGACTGCACAGGACTGACCGACTGACTGACTGACTGACTGCCTGACTGACTGACTGACCGAATGACTGACTGACTGAGACTAAATGACTGACTGCTTGACTGACTGGCTGAAGGACTAACTGACTGACTGAGTGACTGACTGACTGGACTGACTGACTGAGACTGAATGACTGAGTGCTTGACTGATTGACTGTCAGACTGACTGACTGACTTCGCAAAAGGGAAAAATAAAAAAAAAAGAATTATAAAATTAGAAAAAAATATTTGCATTTAAGATTTCCTTTCCGGCCGGGACTCGAACCCAGTACCACGCGCTAGGAACCCAACGGTCTAGCCATTAGGCTATCGGAGCTCTGTCGATGGAAGTCTTAAATATAATAAAAACAAAAAATGCACCTTGGTAATTATTGATTCAAACACTTTGAAATTTACAGGTCGAATAATTAAACTGACTCAGAATTTTTCTCCCTACATAAATAATCAATATTCGCAAAAGAGAAAAATTAAAAAAAAAAGAAGAAATTTCAAATTAGAAACTAAAAGTATACATTGAAGATTTTCGTTCAGGCTGGGACTCGAACCCAGGGCCACTCGCTTGGAAGCCTAACACTCTAGCCATTAGTCTATGGGAGCTCTGTCGGTGGGAGTTTTAAATATAATAAAAACAAAAAATGCACCTTGGTAATTGTTTATTTAAACACTTTGAAATCTTAGTGTCGAAAAATTAAACTGACTCAGAATTTTCTTCCCTACATAAATAATCAATAATTGCAAAGGAAAGAAATTGAAAAAAAAAAGAATTTTCAAATTAGAAAAGAAATATATACATTGAAGATATTCGCTCCGGCTGGGACTCGAACCCAGGCCACTCGCTTGGAAGACCAGCGGTCTAGCCATTAGGCTATCGGAGTTCTGTCGAGCGGAGTCTTACTGCCAGACCGATACTGCCTGACTGACAGACTGACTCACTGACTGACTGATACTGACTGACTGACTCACTGACTGACTGAGACTGACTGACTGATTGCTTGACTCTCTGACTGGCTATTTCACTGACTGACTGAATGACTAAATGACTGACTGACACTGACTGACTGACTGCTTGACTACCTGACTGACTGCTTGACTGACTAACTGACTGGACAGGACTGACCGACTGACTGACTGACAGACTGACTGAATAAGGATGACTGACAGACTGACTGAATAAGGCTGACTGACTGACTGACTGACAGACTGACTGAATAAGGCTGACCGACTGACTGACTGCCTGACTGACTGACTGACTGACTGACTGACTGACTGACCGAGACTGACTGACTGACTGACTGAGACTGGACTGGACTGACTGACTGACTGACTGACTGAGACTGACTGACTGCTTTAGTGACTAACTGACTGCACAGGACTGACCGACTGACTGACTGACTGACTGCCTGACTGACTGACTGACTGAATGACTGACTGACTGAGACTAAATGACTGACTGCTTGACTGACTGGCTGAAGGACTAACTGACTGACTGAGTGACTGACTGACTGGACTGACTGACTGAGACTGAATGACTGAGTGCTTGACTGATTGACTGTCAGACTGACTGACCGACTTCGCAAAAGGGAAAAATAAAAAAAAAAGAATTATAAAATTAGAAAAAAATATTTGCATTTAATATTTCCTTTCCGGCCGTGACTCGAACCCAGTACCTCGCGCTAGGAACCCAACGGTCTAGCCATTAGGCTATCGGTGCTCTGTCGATGGAAGTCTTAAATATAATAAAAACAAAAAATGCACCTTGGTAATTATTGATTCAAACACTTTGAAATTTACAGGTCGAATAATTAAACTGACTCAGAATTTTTCTCCCTACATAAATAATCAATATTCGCAAAAGAGAAAAATTAAAAAAAAAAAGAAGAAGAAATTTCGAATTAGAAACTAAAAGTATACATTGAAGATTTTCGTTCAGGCTGGGACTCGAACCCAGGGCCACTCGCTTGGAAGCCTAACACTCTAGCCATTAGTCTACGGGAGCTCTGTCGGTGGGAGTTTTAAATATAATAAAAACAAAAAATGCACCTTGGTAATTGTTTATTTAAACACTTTGAAATCTTCGTGTCGAAAAATTAAACTGACTCAGAATTTTCTTCCCTACATAAATAATCAATAATTGCAAAGGAAAGAAATTGAAAAAAAAAGAATTTTCAAATTAGAAAAGAAACATATACATTGACGATATTCGCTCCGGCTGGGACTCGAACCCAGGCCACTCGCTTGGAAGACCAGCGGTCTAGCCATTAGGCTATCGGAGTTCTGTCGAGAGGAGTCTTACTGCCTGACTGATACTGCCTGACTGACAGACTGACTCACTGACTGACTGATACTGACTGACTGACTCACTGACTGACCGAGACTGACTGACTAACTGCCTGACTGACTGAGACCTGACTGACTGACTGACTGACTGACTGACTGACTAACTGACTGACTGAGACTGACTGACTGACTGCTTGACTCTCTGACTGGCTATTTCACTGACTGACTGAATGACTAAATGACTGACTGACACTGACTGACTGACTGCTTGACTACCTGACTGACTGGACAGGACTGACCGACTGACTGACTGACAGACTGACTGAATAAGGATGACTGACAGACTGACTGAATAAGGCTGACTGACTGACTGACAGACAGACTGACTGAATAAGGCTGACCGACTGACTGACTGCCTGACTGACTGACTGAATGACTGATTGACTGACTGACCGAGACTGACTGACTGACTGACTGAGACTGGACTAGACTGACTGACTGACTGACTGACTGAGACTGACTGACTGCTTTAGTGACTAACTGACTGCACAGGACTGACCGACTGACTGACTGACTGACTGCCTGACTGACTGACTGACCGAATGACTGACTGACTGAGACTAAATGACTGACTGCTTGACTGACTGGCTGAAGGACTAACTGACTGACTGAGTGACTGACTGACTGGACTGACTGACTGAGACTGAATGACTGAGTGCTTGACTGATTGACTGTCGGACTGACTGACTGACTTCACAAAAGGGAAAAATAAAAAAAAAAAGAATTATAAAATTAGAAAAAAATATTTGCATTTAAGATTTCCTTTCCGGCCGGGACTCGAACCCAGTACCACGCGCTAGGAACCCAACGGTCTAGCCATTAGGCTATCGGAGCTCTGTCGATGGAAGTCTTAAATATAATAAAAACAAAAAATGCACCTTGGTAATTATTGATTCAAACACTTTGAAATTTACAGGTCGAATAATTAAACTGACTCAGAATTTTTCTCCCTACATAAATAATCAATATTCGCAAAAGAGAAAAATTAAAAAAAAAAGAAGAAATTTCAAATTAGAAACTAAAAGTATACATTGAAGATTTTCGTTCAGGCTGGGACTCGAACCCAGGGCCACTCGCTTGGAAGCCTAACACTCTAGCCATTAGTCTATGGGAGCTCTGTCGGTGGGAGTTTTAAATATAATAAAAACAAAAAATGCACCTTGGTAATTGTTTATTTAAACACTTTGAAATCTTCGTGTCGAAAAATTAAACTGACTCAGAATTTTCTTCCCTACATAAATAATCAATAATTGCAAAGGAAAGAAATTGAAAAAAAAAGAATTTTCAAATTAGAAAAGAAATATATACATTGAAGATATTCGCTCCGGCTGGGACTCGAACCCAGGCCACTCGCTTGGAAGACCAGCGGTCTAGCCATTAGGCTATCGGAGTTCTGTCGAGCGGAGTCTTACTGCCAGACTGATACTGCCTGACTGACAGACTGACTCACTGACTGACTGATACTGACTGACTGACTCACTGACTGACTGAGACTGACTGACTGATTGCTTGACTCTCTGACTGGCTATTTCACTGACTGACTGAATGACTAAATGACTGACTGACACTGACTGACTGACTGCTTGACTACCTGACTGACTGCTTGACTGACTAACTGACTGGACAGGACTGACCGACTGACTGACTGACAGACTGACTGAATAAGGATGACTGACAGACTGACTGAATAAGGCTGACTGACTGACTGACTGACAGACTGACTGAATAAGGCTGACCGACTGACTGACTGCCTGACTGACTGACTGACTGACTGACTGACTGACTGACCGAGACTGACTGACTGACTGACTG
This sequence comes from Uloborus diversus, assembly GCF_026930045.1. Lineage (NCBI taxonomy): Eukaryota > Metazoa > Arthropoda > Arachnida > Araneae > Uloboridae > Uloborus > Uloborus diversus. The sequence goes on along the minus strand of NW_026558342.1, from coordinate 229,088 downwards.
AGACTGGACTGGACTGACTGACTGACTGACTGACTGAGACTGACTGACTGCTTTAGTGACTAACTGACTGCACAGGACTGACCGACTGACTGACTGACTGACTGCCTGACTGACTGACTGACTGAATGACTGACTGACTGAGACTAAATGACTGACTGCTTGACTGACTGGCTGAAGGACTAACTGACTGACTGAGTGACTGACTGACTGGACTGACTGACTGAGACTGAATGACTGAGTGCTTGACTGATTGACTGTCAGACTGACTGACCGACTTCGCAAAAGGGAAAAATAAAAAAAAAAAGAATTATAAAATTAGAAAAAAATATTTGCATTTAATATTTCCTTTCCGGCCGTGACTCGAACCCAGTACCTCGCGCTAGGAACCCAACGGTCTAGCCATTAGGCTATCGGTGCTCTGTCGATGGAAGTCTTAAATATAATAAAAACAAAAAATGCACCTTGGTAATTATTGATTCAAACACTTTGAAATTTACAGGTCGAATAATTAAACTGACTCAGAATTTTTCTCCCTACATAAATAATCAATATTCGCAAGAGAGAAAAATTAAAAAAAAAAGAAGAAGAAATTTCAAATTAGAAACTAAAAGTATACATTGAAGATTTTCGTTCAGGCTGGGACTCGAACCCAGGGCCACTCGCTTGGAAGCCTAACACTCTAGCCATTAGTCTATGGGAGCTCTGTCGGTGGGAGTTTGAAATATAATAAAAACAAAAAATGCACCTTGGTAATTGTTTATTTAAACACTTTGAAATCTTCGTGTCGAAAAATTAAACTGACTCAGAATTTTCTTCCCTACATAAATAATCAATAATTGCAAAGGAAAGAAATTGAAAAAAAAAGAATTTTCAAATTAGAAAAGAAATATATACATTGAAGATATTCGCTCCGGCTGGGACTCGAACCCAGGCCACTCGCTTGGAAGACCAGCGGTCTAGCCATTAGGCTATCGGAGTTCTGTCGAGAGGAGTCTTACTGCCTGACTGATACTGCCTGACTGACAGACTGACTCACTGACTGACTGATACTGACTGACTGACTAACTGACTGACCGAGACTGACTGACTAACTGCCTGACTGACTGAGACTGGACTGACTGACTGACTGACTAACTGACTGACTGACTGAGACTGACTGACTGACTGCTTGACTCTCTGACTGGCTATTTCACTGACTGACTGAATGACTAAATGACTGACTGACACTGACTGACTGACTGCTTGACAACCTGACTGACTGCTTGACTGACTAACTGACTGGACAGGACTGACCGACTGACTGACTGACAGACTGACTGAATAAGGATGACTGACAGACTGACTGAATAAGGCTGACCGACTGACTGACTGCCTGACTGACTGACTGACTGACCGAGACTGACTGACTGACTGACCGAGACTGACTGACTGACTGACTGAGACTGGACTGGACTGACTGACTGACTGACTGACTGAGACTGACTGACTGCTTTAGTGACTAACTGACTGCACAGGACTGACCGACTGACTGACTGACTGACTGCCTGCCTGACTGACTGAATGACTGAATGACTGACTGACTGAGACTAAATGACTGACTGCTTGACTGACTGGCTGAAGGACTAACTGACTGACTGAGTGACTGACTGACTGGACTGACTGACTGAGACTGAATGACTGAGTGCTTGACTGATTGACTGTCAGACTGACTGACTGACTTCGCAAAAGGGAAAAATAAAAAAAAAGAATTATAAAATTAGAAAAAAAATATTTGCATTTAAGATTTCCTTTCCGGCCGGGACTCGAACCCAGTACCACGCGCTAGGAACCCAACGGTCTAGCCATTAGACTATCGGAGCTCTGTCGATGGAAGTCTTAAATATAATAAAAACAAAAAATGCACCTTGGTAATTATTGATTCAAACACTTTGAAATTTACAGGTCGAATAATTAAACTGACTCAGAATTTTTCTCCCTACATAAATAATCAATATTCGCAAAAGAGAAAAATTAAAAAAAAAAGAAGAAGAAATTTCAAATTAGAAACTAAAATTATACATTGAAGATTTTCGTTCAGGCTGGGACTCGAACCCAGGGCCACTCGCTTGGAAGCCTAACACTCTAGCCATTAGTCTATGGGAGCTCTGTCGGTGGGAGTTTTAAATATAATAAAAACAAAAAATGCACCTTGGTAATTGTTTATTTAAACACTTTTAAATCTTCGTGTCGAAAAATTAAACTCACTCAGAATTTTCTTCCCTACATAAATAATCAATAATTGCAAAGGAAAGAAATTGAAAAAAAAAGAATTTTCAAATTAGAAAAGAAATATATACATTGAAGATATTCGATCCGGCTTGGACTCGAACCCAGGCCACTCGCTTGGAAGACCAGCGGTCTAGCCATTAGGCTATCGGAGTTCTGTCGAGCGGAGTCTTACTGCCTGACTGATACTGCCTGACTGACAGACTGACTCACTGACTGACTGATACTGACTGACTGACTCACTGACTGACCGAGACTGACTGACTAACTGCCTGACTGACTGAGACTGGACTGACTGACTGACTGACTGACTAACTGACTGACTGAGACAGACTGACTGACTGCTTGACTCTCTGACTGGCTATTTCACTGACTGACTGAATGACTAAATGACTGACTGACACTGACTGACTGACTGCTTGACTCTCTGACTGGCTATTTCACTGACTGACTGAATGACTAAATGACTGACTGACACTGACTGACTGACTGCTTGACTACCTGACTGACTGCTTGACTGACTAACTGACTGGACAGGACTGACCGACTGACTGACTGACAGACTGACTGAATAAGGATGACTGACAGACTGACTGAATAAGGATGACTGACAGACTGACTGAATAAGGCTGACTGACTGACTGACAGACAGACTGACTGAATAAGGCTGACCGACTGACTGACTGCCTGACTGACTGACTGACTGAATGACTGACTGACTGACTGACCGACCGAGACTGACTGACTGACTGACTGAGACTGGACTGGACTGACTGACTGACTGACTGACTGAGACTGACTGACTGCTTTAGTGACTAACTGACTGCACAGGACTGACCGACTGACTGACTGACTGACTGCCTGACTGACTGACTGACTGAATGACTGACTGACTGAGACTAAATGACTGACTGCTTGACTGACTGGCTGAAGGACTAACTGACTGACTGAGTGACTGACTGACTGGACTGACTGACTGAGACTGAATGACTGAGTGCTTGACTTATTGACTGTCAGACTGACTGACTGACTTCGCAAAAGGGAAAAATAAAAAAAAAAGAATTATAAAATTAGAAAAAAATATTTGCATTTAAGATTTCCTTTCCGGCCGGGACTCGAACCCAGTACCACGCGCTAGGAACCCAACGGTCTAGCCATTAGGCTATCGGAGCTCTGTCGATGGAAGTCTTAAATATAATAAAAACAAAAAATGCACCTTGGTAATTATTGATTCAAACACTTTGAAATTTACAGGTCGAATTATTAAACTGACTCAGAATTTTTCTCCCTACATAAATAATCAATATTCGCAAAAGAGAAAAATTAAAAAAAAAAGAAGAAGAAATTTCAAATTAGTAACTAAAAGTATACATTGAGGATTTTCGTTCAGGCTGGGACTCGAACCCAGGGCCACTCGCTTGGAAGCCTAACACTCTAGCCATTAGTCTATGGGAGCTCTGTCGATGGAAGTCTTAAATATAATAAAAACAAAAAATGCACCTTGGTAATTATTGATTCAAACACTTTGAAATTTACAGGTCGAATAATTAAACTGACTCAGAATTTTTCTCCCTACATAAATAATCAATATTCGCAAAAGAGAAAAATTAAAAAAAAAGAAGAAGAAATTTCAAATTAGAAACTAAAAGTATACATTGAAGATTTTCGTTCAGGCTGGGACTCGAACCCAGGGCCACTCGCTTGGAAGCCTAACACTCTAGCCATTAGTCTATGGGAGCTCTGTCGGTGGGAGTTTTAAATATAATAAAAACAAAAAATGCACCTTGGTAATTGTTTATTTAAACACTTTGAAATCTTCGTGTCGAAAAATTAAACTGACTCAGAATTTTCTTCCCTACATAAATAATCAATAATTGCAAAGGAAAGAAATTGAAAAAAAAAAGAATTTTCAAATTAGAAAAGAAATATATACATTGAAGATATTCGCTCCGGCTGGGACTCGAACCCAGGCCACTCGCTTGGAAGACCAGCGGTCTAGCCATTAGGCTATCGGAGTTCTGTCGAGCGGCGTCTTACTGCCTGACTGATACTGCCTGACTGACAGACTGACTCACTGACTGACTGATACTGACTGACTGACTCACTGACTGACCGAGACTGACTGACTAACTGCCTGACTGACTGAGACTGGACTGACTGACTGACTGACTGACTGACTGACTACCTGACTGACTGCTTGACTGACTAACTGACTGGACAGGACTGACCGACTGACTGACTGACAGACTGACTGAATAAGGCTGACTGACTGACTGACTGACTGAATAAGAATGACCGACTGACTGACTGCCTGACTGACTGACTGACTGAATGACTGACTGACTGACTGACCGAGACTGACTGACTGACTGACTGACTGAGACTGACTGACTGCTTTAGTGACTAACTGACTGCACAGGACTGACCGACTGACTGACTGACTGACTGCCTGACTGACTGACTGACTGAATGACTGACTGACTGAGACTAAATGACTGACTGCTTGACTGACTGGCTGAAGGACTAACTGACTGACTGAGTGACTGACTGACTGGACTGACTGACTGAGACTGAATGACTGAGTGCTTGACTGATTGACTGTCAGACTGACTGACTGACTTCGCAAAAGGGAAAAATAAAAAAAAAAAGAATTATAAAATTAGAAAAAAATATTTGCATTTAAGATTTCCTTTCCGGCCGGGACTCGAACCCAGTACCACGCGCTAGGAACCCAACAGTCTAGCCATTAGGCTATCGGTGCTCTGTCGATGGAAGTCTTAAATATAATAAAAACAAAAAATGCACCTTGGTAATTATTGATTCAAACACTTTGAAATTTACAGGTCGAATAATTAAACTGACTCAGAATTTTTCTCCCTACATAAATAATCAATATTCGCAAAAGAGAAAAATTAAAAAAAAAAGAAGAAGAAATTTCAAATTAGAAACTAAAAGTATACATTGCAGATTTTCGTTCAGGCTGGGACTCGAACCCAGGGCCACTCGCTTGGAAGCCTAACACTCTAGCCATTAGTCTATGGGAGCTCTGTCGGTGGGAGTTTTAAATATAATAAAAACAAAAAATGCACCTTGGTAATTGTTTATTTAAACACTTTGAAATCTTCGTGTCGAAAAATTAAACTGACTCAGAATTTTCTTCCCTACATAAATAATCAATAATTGCAAAGGAAAGAAATTGAAAAAAAAAAAGAATTTTCAAATTAGAAAAGAAATATATACATTGAAGATATTCGCTCCGGCTGGGACTCGAACCCAGGCCACTCGCTTGGAAGACCAGCGGTCTAGCCATTAGGCTATCGGAGTTCTGTCGAGCGGCGTCTTACTGCCTGACTGATACTGCCTGACTGACAGACTGACTCACTGACTGACTGATACTGACTGACTGACTCACTGACTGACCGAGACTGACTGACTAACTGCCTGACTGACTGAGACTGGACTGACTGACTGACTGACTGACTAACTGACTGACTGAGACTGACTGACTGACTGCTTGACTCTCTGACTGGCTATTTCACTGACTGACTGAATGACTAAATGACTGACTGACACTGACTGACTGACTGCTTGACTCTCTGACTGGCTATTTCACTGACTGACTGAATGACTAAATGACTGACTGACACTGACTGACTGACTGCTTGACTACCTGACTGACTGCTTGACTGACTAACTGACTGGACAGGACTGACCGACTGACTGACTGACAGACTGACTGAATAAGGATGACTGACAGACTGACTGAATAAGGCTGACTGACTGACTGACAGACAGACTGACTGAATAAGGCTGACCGACTGACTGACTGCCTGACTGACTGACTGACTGAATGACTGACTGACTGACTGACCGACCGAGACTGACTGACTGACTGACTGAGACTGGACTGGACTGACTGACTGACTGACTGACTGAGACTGACTGACTGCTTTAGTGACTAACTGACTGCACAGGACTGACCGACTGACTGACTGACTGACTGCCTGACTGACTGACTGACTGAATGACTGACTGACTGAGACTAAATGACTGACTGCTTGACTGACTGGCTGAAGGACTAACTGACTGACTGAGTGACTGACTGACTGGACTGACTGACTGAGACTGAATGACTGAGTGCTTGACTTATTGACTGTCAGACTGACTGACTGACTTCGCAAAAGGGAAAAATAAAAAAAAAAAGAATTATAAAATTAGAAAAAAATATTTGCATTTAAGATTTCCTTTCCGGCCGGGACTCGAACCCAGTACCACGCGCTGGGAACCCAACGGTCTAGCCATTAGGCTATCGGAGCTCTGTCGATGGAAGTCTTAAATATAATAAAAACAAAAAATGCACCTTGGTAATTATTGATTCAAACACTTTGAAATTTACAGGTCGAATTATTAAACTGACTCAGAATTTTTCTCCCTACATAAATAATCAATATTCGCAAAAGAGAAAAATTAAAAAAAAAAGAAGAAGAAATTTCAAATTAGTAACTAAAAGTATACATTGAAGATTTTCGTTCAGGCTGGGACTCGAACCCAGGGCCACTCGCTTGGAAGCCTAACACTCTAGCCATTAGTCTATGGGAGCTCTGTCGGTGGGAGTTTTAAATATAATAAAAACAAAAAATGCACCTTGGTAATTGTTTATTTAAACACTTTGAAATCTTCGTGTCGAAAAATTAAACTGACTCAGAATTTTCTTCCCTACATAAATAATCAATAATTGCAAAGGAAAGAAATTGAAAAAAAAAAGAATTTTCAAATTAGAAAAGAAATATATACATTGAAGATATTCGCTCCGGCTGGGACTCGAACCCAGGCCACTCGCTTGGAAGACCAGCGGTCCAGCCATTAGGCTATCGGAGTTCTGTCGAGCGGAGTCTTACTGCCTGACTGATACTGCCTGACTGACAGACTGACTCACTGACTGACTGATACTGACTGACTGACTCACTGACTGACCGAGACTGACTGACTAACTGCCTGACTGACTGAGACTGGACTGACTGACTGACTGACTGACTGACTGACTAACTGACTGACTGAGACTGACTGACTGACTGCTTGACTCTCTGACTGGCTATTTCACTGACTGACTGAATGACTAAATGACTGACTGACACTGACTGACTGACTGCTTGACTACCTGACTGACTGCTTGACTGACTAACTGACTGGACAGGACTGACCGACTGACTGACTGACAGACTGACTGAATAAGGATGACTGACAGACTGACTGAATAAGGCTGACTGACTGACTGACAGACAGACTGACTGAATAAGGCTGACCGACTGACTGACTGCCTGACTGACTGACTGAATGACTGACTGACTGACTGACCGAGACTGACTGACTGACTGACTGAGACTGGACTAGACTGACTGACTGACTGAGACTGACTGACTGCTTTAGTGACTAACTGACTGCACAGGACTGACCGACTGACTGACTGACTGACTGCCTGACTGACTGACTGACTGAATGACTGACTGACTGAGACTAAATGACTGACTGCTTGACTGACTGGCTGAAGGAATAACTGACTGACTGAGTGACTGACTGACTGGACTGACTGACTGAGACTGAATGACTGAGTGCTTGACTGATTGACTGTCAGACTGACTGACTGACTTCGCAAAAGGGAAAAATAAAAAAAAAAGAATTATAAAATTAGAAAAAAATATTTGCATTTAAGATTTCCTTTCCGGGAGGGACTCGAACCCAGTACCACGCGCTAGGAACCCAACGGTCTAGCCATTAGGCTATCGGAGCTCTGGCGATGGAAGTCTTAAATATAATAAAAACAAAAAATGCACCTTGGTAATTATTGATTCAAACACTTTGAAATTTACAGGTCGAATAATTAAACTGACTCAGAATTTTTCTCCCTACATAAATAATCAATATTCGCAAAAGAGAAAAATTAAAAAAAAAAGAAGAAGAAATTTCAAATTAGAAACTGAAAGTATACATTGAAGATTTTCGTTCAGGCTGGGAATCGAACCCAGGGCCACTCGCTTGGAAGCCTAACACTCTAGCCATTAGTCTATGGGAGCTCTGTCGGTGGGAGTTTTAAATATAATAAAAACAAAAAATGCACCTTGGTAATTGTTTATTTAAACACTTTGAAATCTTCGTGTCGAAAAATTAAACTGACTCAGAATTTTCTTCCCTACATAAATAATCAATAATTGCAAAGGAAAGAAATTGAAAAAAAAAAGAATTTTCAAATTAGAAAAGTAATATATACATTGAAGATATTCGCTCCGGCTGGGACCCGAACCCAGGCCACTCGCTTGGAAGACCAGCGGTCTAGCCATTAGGCTATCGGAGTTCTGTCGAGCGGAGTCTTACTGCCTGACTGATACTGCCTGACTGACAGACTGACTCACTGACTGACTGATACTGACTGACTGACTCACTGACTGACCGAGACTGACTGACTGACTGACTGACTGACTAACTGACTGACTGAGACTGACTGACTGACTGCTTGACTCTCTGACTGGCTATTTCACTGACTGACTGAATGACTAAATGACTGACTGACACTGACTGACTGACTGCTTGACTACCTGACTGACTGCTTGACTGACTAACTGACTGGACAGGACTGACCAAATGACTGACTGAACAAGGATGACTGACAGACTGACTGAATAAGGCTGACTGACTGACTGACTGACAGACTGACTGAATAAGGCTGACCGACTGACTGACTGACTGACTGACTGACTGACTGACTGACTGACTGACCGAGACTGACTGACTGACTGACTGAGACTGGACTGGACTGACTGACTGACTGACTGACTGAGACTGACTGACTGCTTTAGTGACTAACTGACTGCACAGGACTGACCGACTGACTGACTGACTGACTGCCTGACTGACTGACTGACTGAATGACTGACTGATTGAGACTAAATGACTGACTGCTTGACTGACTGGCTGAAGGACTAACTGACTGACTGAGTGACTGACTGACTGGACTGACTGACTGAGACTGAATGACTGAGTGCTTGACTGATTGACTGTCAGACTGACTGACTGACTTCGCAAAAGGGAAAAATTAAAAAAAAAGAATTATAAAATAAGAAAAAAAAAATTGCATTTAAGATTTCCTTTCCGGCCGGGACTCGAACCCAGTACCACGCGCTAGGAACCCAACGGTCTAGCCATTAGGCTATCGGAGCTCTGTCGATGGAAGTCTTAAATATAATAAAAACAAAAAATGCACCTTGGTAATTATTGATTCAAACACTTTGAAATTTACAGGTCGAATTATTAAACTGACTCAGAATTTTTCTCCCTACATAAATAATCAATATTCGCAAAAGAGAAAAATTAAAAAAAAAAAGAAGAAGAAATTTCAAATTAGTAACTAAAAGTATACATTGAGGATTTTCGTTCAGGCTGGGACTCGAACCCAGGGCCACTCGCTTGGAAGCCTAACACTCTAGCCATTAGTCTATGGGAGCTCTGTCGATGGAAGTCTTAAATATAATAAAAACAAAAAATGCACCTTGGTAATTATTGATTCAAACACTTTGAAATTTACAGGTCGAATAATTAAACTGACTCAGAATTTTTCTCCCTACATAAATAATCAATATTCGCAAAAGAGAAAAATTAAAAAAAAAGAAGAAGAAATTTCAAATTAGAAACTAAAAGTATACATTGAAGATTTTCGTTCAGGCTGGGACTCGAACCCAGGGCCACTCGCTTGGAAGCCTAACACTCTAGCCATTAGTCTATGGGAGCTCTGTCGGTGGGAGTTTTAAATATGATAAAAACAAAAAATGCACCTTGGTAATTGTTTATTTAAACACTTTGAAATCTTCGTGTCGAAAAATTAAACTGACTCAGAATTTTCTTCCCTACATAAATAATCAATAATTGCAAAGGAAAGAAATTGAAAAAAAAAAGAATTTTCAAATTAGAAAAGAAATATATACATTGAAGATATTCGCTCCGGCTGGGACTCGAACCCAGGCCACTCGCTTGGAAGACCAGCGGTCTAGCCATTAGGCTATCGGAGTTCTGTCGAGCGGAGTCTTACTGCCTGACTGATACTGCCTGACTGACAGACTGACTCACTGACTGACTGATACTGACTGACTGACTCACTGACTGACCGAGACTGACTGACTAACTGCCTGACTGACTGAGACTGGACTGACTGACTGACTGACTGACTAACTGACTGACTGAGACTGACTGACTGACTGCTTGACTCTCTGACTGGCTATTTCACTGACTGACTGAATGACTAAATGACTGACTGACACTGACTGACTGACTGCTTGACTACCTGACTGACTGCTTGACTGACTAACTGACTGGACAGGACTGACCGACTGACTGACTGACAGACTGACTGAATAAGGATGACTGACAGACTGACTGAATAAGGCTGACTGACTGACTAACTGCCTGACTGACTGAGACTGGACTGACTGACTGACTGACTGACTGACTGACTACCTGACTGACTGCTTGACTGACTAACTGACTGGACAGGACTGACCGACTGACTGACTGACAGACTGACTGAATAAGGATGACTGAATAAGGCTGACTGACTGACTGACTGACAGACTGACTGAATAAGAATGACCGACTGACTGACTGCCTGACTGACTGACTGACTGAATGACTGACTGACTGACTGACCGAGACTGACTGACTGACTGACTGAGACTGGACTGGACTGACTGACTGACTGACTGACTGAGACTGACTGACTGCTTTAGTGACTAACTGACTGCACAGGACTGACCGACTGACTGACTGACTGACTGCCTGACTGACTGACTGACTGAATGACTGACTGACTGAGACTAAATGACTGACTGCTTGACTGACTGGCTGAAGGACTAACTGACTGACTGAGTGACTGACTGACTGGACTGACTGACTGAGACTGAATGACTGAGTGCTTGACTGATTGACTGTCAGACTGACTGACTGACTTCGCAAAAGGGAAAAATAAAAAAAAAAGAATTATAAAATTAGAAAAAAATATTTGCATTTAAGATTTCCTTTCCGGCCGGGACTCGAACCCAGTACCACGCGCTAGGAACCCAACGGTCTAGCCATTAGGCTATCGGTGCTCTGTCGATGGAAGTCTTAAATATAATAAAAACAAAAAATGCACCTTGGTAATTATTGATTCAAACACTTTGAAATTTACAGGTCGAATAATTAAACTGACTCAGAACTTTTCTCCCTACATAAATAATCAATATTCGCAAAAGAGAAAAATTAAAAAAAAAAGAAGAAGAAATTTCAAATTAGAAACTAAAAGTATACATTGAAGATTTTCGTTCAGGCTGGGACTCGAACCCAGGGCCACTCGCTTGGAAGCCTAACACTCTAGCCATTAGTCTATGGGAGCTCTGTCGGTGGGAGTTTTAAATATAATAAAAACAAAAAATGCACCTTGGTAATTGTTTATTTAAACACTTTGAAATCTTCGTGTCGAAAAATTAAACTGACTCAGAATTTTCTTCCCTACATAAATAATCAATAATTGCAAAGGAAAGAAATTGAAAAAAAAAAAAGAATTTTCAAATTAGAAAAGAAATATATACATTGAAGATATTCGCTCCGGCTGGGACTCCAACCCAGGCCACTCGCTTGGAAGACCAGCGGTCTAGCCATTAGGCTATCGGAGTTCTGTCGAGCGGCGTCTTACTGTCTGACTGATACTGCCTGACTGACAGACTGACTCACTGACTGACTGATACTGACTGACTGACTCACTGACTGACCGAGACTGACTGACTAACTGCCTGACTGACTGAGACTGGACTGACTGACTGACTGACTGACTAACTGACTGACTGAGACTGACTGACTGACTGCTTGACTCTCTGACTGGCTATTTCACTGACTGACTGAATGACTAAATGACTGACTGACACTGACTGACTGACTGCTTGACTCTCTGACTGGCTATTTCACTGACTGACTGAATGACTAAATGACTGACTGACACTGACTGACTGACTGCTTGACTACCTGACTGACTGCTTGACTGACTAACTGACTGGACAGGACTGACCGACTGACTGACTGACAGACTGACTGAATAAGGATAACTGACAGACTGACTGAATAAGGATGACTGACAGACTGACTGAATAAGGCTGACTGACTGACTGACAGACAGACTGACTGAATAAGGCTGACCGACTGACTGACTGCCTGACTGACTGACTGACTGAATGACTGACTGACTGACTGACAGACAGACTGACTGAATAAGGCTGACCGACTGACTGACTGCCTGACTGACTGAATGACTGACTGACTGACTGACCGACCGAGACTGACTGACTGACTGACTGAGACTGGACTGGACTGACTGACTGACTGACTGACTGAGACTGACTGACTGCTTTAGTGACTAACTGACTGCACAGGACTGACCGACTGACTGACTGACTGACTGCCTGACTGACTGACTGACTGAATGACTGACTGACTGAGACTAAATGACTGACTGCTTGACTGACTGGCTGAAGGACTAACTGACTGACTGAGTGACTGACTGACTGGACTGACTGACTGAGACTGAATGACTGAGTGCTTGACTGATTGACTGTCAGACTGACTGACTGACTTCGCAAAAGGGAAAAATAAAAAAAAAAGAATTATAAAATTAGAAAAAAATATTTGCATTTAAGATTTCCTTTCCGGCCGGGACTCGAACCCAGTACCACGCGCTAGGAACCCAACGGTCTAGCCATTAGGCTATCGGTGCTCTGTCGATGGAAGTCTTAAATATAATAAAAACAAAAAATGCACCTTGGTAATTATTGATTCAAACACTTTGAAATTTACAGGTCGAATAATTAAACTGACTCAGAACTTTTCTCCCTACATAAATAATCAATATTCGCAAAAGAGAAAAATTAAAAAAAAAAGAAGAAGAAATTTCAAATTAGAAACTAAAAGTATACATTGAAGATTTTCGTTCAGGCTGGGACTCGAACCCAGGGCCACTCGCTTGGAAGCCTAACACTCTAGCCATTAGTCTATGGGAGCTCTGTCGGTGGGAGTTTTAAATATAATAAAAACAAAAAATGCACCTTGGTAATTGTTTATTTAAACACTTTGAAATCTTCGTGTCGAAAAATTAAACTGACTCAGAATTTTCTTCCCTACATAAATAATCAATAATTGCAAAGGAAAGAAATTGAAAAAAAAAAAAAGAATTTTCAAATTAGAAAAGAAATATATACATTGAAGATATTCGCTCCGGCTGGGACTCGAACCCAGGCCACTCGCTTGGAAGACCAGCGGTCTAGCCATTAGGCTATCGGAGTTCTGTCGAGCGGCGTCTTACTGTCTGACTGATACTGCCTGACTGACAGACTGACTCACTGACTGACTGATACTGACTGACTGACTCACTGACTGACCGAGACTGACTGACTAACTGCCTGACTGACTGAGACTGGACTGACTGACTGACTGACTGACTAACTGACTGACTGAGACTGACTGACTGACTGCTTGACTCTCTGACTGGCTATTTCACTGACTGACTGAATGACTAAATGACTGACTGACACTGACTGACTGACTGCTTGACTCTCTGACTGGCTATTTCACTGACTGACTGAATGACTAAATGACTGACTGACACTGACTGACTGACTGCTTGACTACCTGACTGACTGCTTGACTGACTAACTGACTGGACAGGACTGACCGACTGACTGACTGACAGACTGACTGAATAAGGATAACTGACAGACTGACTGAATAAGGATGACTGACAGACTGACTGAATAAGGCTGACTGACTGACTGACAGACAGACTGACTGAATAAGGCTGACCGACTGACTGACTGCCTGACTGACTGACTGACTGACTGACTGACTGACTGACTGACAGACAGACTGACTGAATAAGGCTGACCGACTGACTGACTGCATGACTGACTGAATGACTGACTGACTGACTGACCGACCGAGACTGACTGACTGACTGACTGAGACTGGACTGGACTGACTGACTGACTGACTGACTGAGACTGACTGACTGCTTTAGTGACTAACTGACTGCACAGGACTGACCGACTGACTGACTGACTGACTGCCTGACTGACTGACTGACTGAATGACTGACTGACTGAGACTAAATGACTGACTGCTTGACTGACTGGCTGAAGGACTAACTGACTGACTGAGTGACTGACTGACTGGACTGACTGACTGAGACTGAATGACTGAGTGCTTGACTTATTGACTGTCAGACTGACTGACTGACTTCGCAAAAGGGAAAAATAAAAAAAAAGTATTATAAAATTAGAAAAAAATATTTGCATTTAAGATTTCCTTTCCGGCCGGGACTCGAACCCAGTACCACGCGCTAGGAACCCAACGGTCTAGCCATTAGGCTATCGGAGCTCTGTCGATGGAAGTCTTAAATATAATAAAAACAAAAAATGCACCTTGGTAATTATTGATTCAAACACTTTGAAATTTACAGGTCGAATTATTAAACTGACTCAGAATTTTTCTCCCTACATAAATAATCAATATTCGCAAAAGAGAAAAATTAAAAAAAAAAGAAGAAGAAATTTCAAATTAGTAACTAAAAGTATACATTGAGGATTTTCGTTCAGTCTGGGACTCGAACCCAGGGCCACTCGCTTGGAAGCCTAACACTCTAGCCATTAGTCTATGGGAGCTCTGTCGGTGGGAGTTTTAAATATAATAAAAACAAAAAATGCACCTTGGTAATTGTTTATTTAAACACTTTGAAATCTTCGTGTCGAAAAATTAAACTGACTCAGAATTTTCTTCCCTACATAAATACTCAATAATTGCAAAGGAAAGAAATTGAAAAAAAAAAGAATTTTCAAATTAGAAAAGAAATATATACATTGAAGATATTCGCTCCGGCTGGGACTCGAACCCAGGCCACTCGCTTGGAAGACCAGCGGTCTAGCCACCAGGCTATCGGAGTTCTGTAGAGCGGGGTCTTACTGCCTGACTGATACTGCCTGACTGACAGACTGACTCACTGACTGACTGATACTGACTGACTGACTCACTGACTGACCGAGACTGACTGACTAACTGCCTGACTGACTGAGACTGGACTGACTGACTGACTGACTGACTAACTGACTGAGACTGACTGACTGATTTTTTGACTCTCTGACTGGCTATTTCACTGACTGACTGAATGACTAAATGACTGACTGACACTGACTGACTGACTGCTTGACTACCTGACTGACTGCTTGACTGACTAACTGACTGGACAGGACTGACCGACTGACTGACTGACAGACTGACTGAATAAGGATGACTGACAGACTGACTGAATAAGGCTGACTGACTGACTGACTGACAGACTGACTGAATAAGGCTGACCGACTGACTGCCTGACTGACTGACTGACTGACTGACCGAGACTGACTGACTGACTGACTGAGACTGGACTGGACTGGCTGACTGACTGACTGACTGAGACTGACTGACTGCTTTAGTGACTAACTGACTGCACAGGACTGACCGACTGACTGACTGACTGCCTGACTGACTGACTGACTGACTGAATGACTGACTGACTGAGACTAAATGACTGACTGCTTGACTGACTGGCTGAAGGACTAACTGACTGACTGAGTGACTGACTGACTGGACTGACTGACTGAGACTGAATGACTGAGTGCTTGACTGATTGACTGTCAGACTGACTGACTGACTTCGCATAAGGGAAAAATAAAAAAAAAAGAATTATAAAATTAGAAAAAAATATTTGCATTTAAGATTTCCTTTCCGGCCGGGACTCGAACCCAGTACCACGCGCTAGGAACCCAACGGTCTAGCCATTAGGCTATCGGTGCTCTGTCGCTGGAAGTCTTAAATATAATAAAAACAAAAAATGCACCTTGGTAATTATTGATTCAAACACTTTGAAATTTACAGGTCGAATAATTAAACTGACTCAGAATTTTTCTCCCTACATAAATAATCAATATTCGCAAAAGAGAAAAATTAAAAAAAAAGAAGAAGAAATTTCAAATTAGAAACTAAAAGTATAAATTGAAGATTTTCGTTCAGGCTGGGACTCGAACCCAGGGCCACTCGCTTGGAAGCCTAACACTCTAGCCATTAGTCTATGGGAGCTCTGTCGGTGGGAGTTTTAAATATAATAAAAACAAAAAATGCACCTTGGTAATTGTTTATTTAAACACTTTGAAATCTTCGTGTCGAAAAATTAAACTGACTCAGAATTTTCTTCCCTACATAAATAATCAATAATTGCAAAGGAAAGAAATTGAAAAAAAAAAGAATTTTCAAATTAGAAAAGAAATATATACATTGAAGATATTCGCTCCGGCTGGGACTCGAACCCAGGCCACTCGCTTGGAAGACCAGCGGTCCAGCCATTAGGCTATCGGAGTTCTGTCGAGCGGAGTCTTACTGCCTGACTGATACTGCCTGACTGACAGACTGACTCACTGACTGACTGATACTGACTGACTGACTCACTGACTGACCGAGACTGACTGACTAACTGCCTGACTGACTGAGACTGGACTGACTGACTGACTGACTGACTGACTGACTAACTGACTGACTGAGACTGACTGACTGACTGCTTGACTCTCTGACTGGCTATTTCACTGACTGACTGAATGACTAAATGACTGACTGACACTGACTGACTGACTGCTTGACTACCTGACTGACTGCTTGACTGACTAACTGACTGGACAGGACTGACCGACTGACTGACTGACAGACTGACTGAATAAGGATGACTGACAGACTGACTGAATAAGGCTGACTGACAGACTGACTGAATAAGGATGACTGACAGACTGACTGAATAAGGCTGACTGACTGACTGACAGACTGACTGAATAAGGCTGACCGACTGACTGACTGCTTGACTGACTGACTGAATGACTGACTGACTGACTGACCGAGACTGACTGACTGACTGACTGAGACTGGACTAGACTGACTGACTGACTGACTGACTGAGACTGACTGACTGCTTTAGTGACTAACTGACTGCACAGGACTGACCGACTGACTGACTGACTGACTGCCTGACTGACTGACTGACTGAATGACTGACTGACTGAGACTAAATGACTGACTGCTTGACTGACTGGCTGAAGGAATAACTGACTGACTGAGTGACTGACTGACTGGACTGACTGACTGAGACTGAATGACTGAGTGCTTGACTGATTGACTGTCAGACTGACTGACTGACTTCGCAAAAGGGAAAAATAAAAAAAAAAAAAGAATTATAAAATTAGAAAAAAATATTTGCATTTAAGATTTCCTTTCCGGCCGGGACTCGAACCCAGTACCACGCGCTAGGAACCCAACGGTCTAGCCATTAGGCTATCGGAGCTCTGGCGATGGAAGTCTTAAATATAATAAAAACAAAAAATGCACCTTGGTAATTATTGATTCAAACACTTTGAAATTTACAGGTCGAATAATTAAACTGACTCAGAATTTTTCTCCCTACATAAATAATCAATATTCGCAAAAGAGAAAAATTAAAAAAAAAAGAAGAAGAAATTTCAAATTAGAAACTGAAAGTATACATTGAAGATTTTCGTTCAGGCTGGGAATCGAACCCAGGGCCACTCGCTTGGAAGCCTAACACTCTAGCCATTAGTCTATGGGAGCTCTGTCGGTGGGAGTTTTAAATATAATAAAAACAAAAAATGCACCTTGGTAATTGTTTATTTAAACACTTTGAAATCTTCGTGTCGAAAAATTAAACTGACTCAGAATTTTCTTCCCTACATAAATAATCAATAATTGCAAAGGAAAGAAATTGAAAAAAAAAAAGAATTTTCAAATTAGAAAAGTAATATATACATTGAAGATATTCGCTCCGGCTGGGACTCGAACCCAGGCCACTCGCTTGGAAGACCAGCGGTCTAGCCATTAGGCTATCGGAGTTCTGTCGAGCGGAGTCTTACTGCCTGACTGATACTGCCTGACTGACAGACTGACTCACTGACTGACTGATACTGACTGACTGACTCACTGACTGACCGAGACTGACTGACTGACTGACTGACTGACTAACTGACTGACTGAGACTGACTGACTGACTGCTTGACTCTCTGACAGGCTATTTCACTGACTGACTGAATGACTAAATGACTGACTGACACTGACTGACTGACTGCTTGACTACCTGACTGACTGCTTGACTGACTAACTGACTGGACAGGACTGACCAAATGACTGACTGAACAAGGATGACTGACAGACTGACTGAATAAGGCTGACTGACTGACTGACTGACAGACTGACTGAATAAGGCTGACCGACTGACTGACTGACTGACTGACTGACTGACTGAATGACTGACTGACTGACTGACCGAGACTGACTGACTGACTGACTGAGACTGGACTGGACTGACTGACTGACTGACTGACTGAGACTGACTGACTGCTTAAGTGACTAACTGACTGCACAGGACTGACCGACTGACTGACTGACTGACTGCCTGACTGACTGACTGACTGAATGACTGACTGACTGAGACTAAATGACTGACTGCTTGACTGACTGGCTGAAGGACTAACTGACTGACTGAGTGACTGACTGACTGGACTGACTGACTGAGACTGAATGACTGAGTGCTTGACTGATTGACTGTCAGACTGACTGACTGACTTCGCAAAAGGGAAAAATTAAAAAAAAAGAATTATAAAATAAGAAAAAAAAATTTGCATTTAAGATTTCCTTTCCGGCTGGGATTTGAACCCAGGGCGACACTCATGGAAGCCCAACGCTCTCGCCAATATACTATCGGATCTCTGTTGATCGGTGTCTTAATTATAATAAAAACAAAAAATGCACTTTAGTAATTATTGATCTAAAATCTTTGAAATCTAAAGGTCGAATGATTAAACTGACTCAGAATTTTCTTCCGTACATAAATAATCCATATTTGCAAAAGAAAGAAATTGAAAAAAAAAAGAATCTTCAAATTAGAAGAGAAATATATACATGGAAGATTTTCGTTCCGGCCGGGACTCGAACCCAGTACCACGCGCTCGGAACCCAACGGTCTAGCCATTAGGCTATCGGAGCTCTGTCGATGGAAGTCTTAAATATAATAAAAACAAAAATGCACCTTGGTAATTATTGATTCAAACACTTTGAAATTTACAGGTCGAATAATTAAACTGACTCAGAATTTTTCTCCCTACATAAATAATCAATATTCGCAAAAGAGAAAAATTAAAAAAAAAAAGAAGAAGAAATTTCAAATTAGAAACTAAAAGTATACATTGAAGATTTTCGTTCAGGCTGGGACTCGAACCCGGGGCCACTCGCTTGGAAGCCTAACACTCTAGCCATTAGTCTATGGGAGCTCTGGCGGTGGGAGTTTTAAATATAATAAAAACAAAAAATGCACCTTGGTAATTCTTTATTTAAACACTTTGAAATCTTTGTGTCGAAAAATTAAACTGACTCAGAATTTTCTTCCCTACATAAATAATCAATAATTGCAAAGGAAAGAAATTGAAAAAAAAAAGAATTTTCAAATTAGAAAAGAAATATATACATTGAAGATATTCGCTCCGGCTGGGACTCGAACCCAGGCCACTCGCTTGGAAGACCAGCGGTCTAGCCATTAGGCTATCGGAGTTCTGACGAGCGGAGTCTTACTGCCTGACTGATACTGCCTGACTGACAGACTGACTCACTGACTGACCGAGACTGACTGACTGACTGACTGACTGACTAACTGACTGACTGAGACTGACTGACTGACTGCTTGACTCTCTGACTGGCTATTTCACTGACTGACTGAATGACTAAATGACTGACTGACACTGACTGACTGACTGCTTGACTACCTGACTGACTGCTTGACTGACTAACTGACTGGACAGGACTGACCAAATGACTGACTGACAGACTGACTGAATAAGGATGACTGACAGACTGACTGAATAAGGCTGACTGACTGACTGACTGACAGACTGACTGAATAAGGCTGACCGACTGACTGACTGACTGACTGACTGACTGACTGAATGACTGACTGACTGACTGACCGAGACTGACTGACTGACTGACTGAGACTGGACTGGACTGACTGACTGACTGACTGACTGAGACTGACTGACTGCTTTAGTGACTAACTGACTGCACAGGACTGACCGACTGACTGACTGACTGACTGACTGACTGACTGACTGACTGAATGACTGACTGACTGAGACTAAATGACTGACTGCTTGACTGACTGGCTGAAGGACTAACTGACTGACTGAGTGACTGACTGACTGGACTGACTGACTGAGACTGAATGACTGAGTGCTTGACTGATTGACTGTCAGACTGACTGACTGACTTCGCAAAAGGGAAAAATTAAAAAAAAAGAATTATAAAATAAGAAAAAAATTTTTGCATTTAAGATTTCCTTTCCGGCTGGGATTTGAACCCAGGGCGACACTCATGGAAGCCCAACGCTCTCGCCAATATACTATCGGATCTCTGTTGATCGGTGTCTTAATTATAATAAAAACAAAAAATGCACCTTAGTAATTATTGATCTAAAATCTTTGAAATCTAAAGGTCGAATGATTAAACTGACTCAGAATTTTCTTCCGTACATAAATAATCCATATTTGCAAAAGAAAGAAATTGAAAAAAAAAGAATCTTCAAATTAGAAGAGAAATATATACATTGAAGATATTCGCTCCGGCTGGGACTCGAACCCAGGCCACTCGCTTGGAAGACCAGCGGTCTAGCCATTAGGCTATCGGAGTTCTGTCGAGCGGAGTCTTACTGCCTGACTGATACTGCCTGACTGACAGACTGACTCACTGACTGACTGATACTGGACTGACTGACTGACTGACTGACTGACTGACTAACTGACTGACTGAGACTGACTGACTGACTGCTTGACTCTCTGACTGGCTATTTCACTGACTGACTGAATGACTAAATGACTGAGTGACACTGACTGACTGACTGCTTGACTACCTGACTGACTGCTTGACTGACTAACTGACTGGACAGGACTGACCGACTGACTGACTGACAGACTGACTGAATAAGGCTGACTGACTGACTGACTGACAGACTGACTGACAGACTGACTGAATAAGGCTGACCGACTGACTGACTGCCTGACTGACTGCCTGACTGACTGACTGACCGAGACTGACTGACTGAGACTGGACTGGACTGACTGACTGACTGACTGACTGAGACTGACTGACTGCTTTAGTGACTAACTGACTGCACAGGACTGACCGACTGACTGACTGACTGACTGCCTGACAGACTGACTGACTGAATGACTGACTGACTGAGACTAAATGACTGACTGCTTGACTAACTGGCTGAAGGACTAACTGACTGACTGAGTGACTGACTGACTGGACTGACTGACTGAGACTGAATGACTGAGTGCTTGACTGATTGACTGTCAGACTGACTGACTGACTTCGCAAAAGGGAAAAATAAAAAAAAAAGAATTATAAAATTAGAAAAAAATATTTGCATTTAAGATTTCCTTTCCGGCCGGGACTCGAACCCAGTACCACGCGCTAGGAACCCAACGGTCTAGCCATTAGGCTATCGGAGCTCTGTCGATGGAAGTCTTAAATATAATAAAAACAAAAAATGCACCTTGGTAATTATTGATTCAAACACTTTGAAATTTACAGGTCGAATAATTAAACTGACTCAGAATTTTTCTCCCTACATAAATAATCAATATTCGCAAAAGAGAAAAATTAAAAAAAAAAAGAAGAAATTTCAAATTAGAAACTAAAAGTATACATTGAAGATTTTCGTTCAGGCTGGGACTCGAACCCAGGGCCACTCGCTTGGAAGCCTAACACTCTAGCCATTTGTCTATGGGAGCTCTGTCGGTGGGAGTTTTAAATATAATTAAAAAAAATGCACCTTGGTAATTGTTTATTTAAACACTTTGAAATCTTCGTGTCGAAAAATTAAACTGACTCAGAATTTTCTTCCCTACATAAATAATCAATAATTGCAAAGGAAAGAAATTGAAAAAAAAAAAAGAATTTTCAAATTAGAAAAGAAATATATACATTGAAGATATTCGCTCCGGCTGGGACTCGAACCCAGGCCACTCGCTTGGAAGACCAGCGGTCTAGCCATTAGGCTATCGGAGTTCTGTCGAGCGGAGTCTTACTGCCTGACTGATACTGCCTGACTGACAGACTGACTCACTGACTGACTGATACTGACTGACTGACTCACTGACTGACCGAGACTGACTGACTAACTGCCTGACTGACTGAGACTGGACTGACTGACTGACTGACTGACTGACTGACTAACTGACTGACTGAGACTGACTGACTGACTGCTTGACTCTCTGACTGGCTATTTCACTGACTGACTGAATGATTAAATGACTGACTGACACTGACTGACTGACTGCTTGACTACCTGACTGACTGCTTGACTGACTAACTGACTGGACAGGACTGACCGACTGACTGACTGACAGACTGACTGAATAAGGCTGACTGACTGACTGACTGACAGACTGACTGAATAAGGCTGACCGACTGACTAACTGCCTGACTGACTGACTGACTGAATGACTGACTGACTGACTGACTGACTGAGACTGGACTGGACTGACTGACTGACTGACTGACTGAGACTGACTGACTGCTTTAGTGACTAACTGACTGCACAGGACTGACCGACTGACTGACTGACTGCTTTAGTGACTAACTGACTGCACAGGACTGACCGACTGACTGACTGCCTGACTGACTGACTGACTGAATGACTGACTGACTGAGACTAAATGACTGACTGCTTGACTGACTGGCTGAAGGACTAACTGACTGACTGAGTGACTGACTGACTGGACTGACTGACTGAGACTGAATGACTGAGTGCTTGACTGATTGACTGTCAGACTGACTGACTGACTTCGCAAAAGGGAAAAATAAAAAAAAAGAATTATAAAATTAGAAAAAAATATTTGCATTTAAGATTTCCTTTCCGGCTGGGATTTGAACCCAGGGCGACACTCATGGAAGCCCAACGCTCTCGCCAATATACTATCGGATCTCTGTTGATCGGTGTCTTAATTATAATAAAAACAAAAAATGCACCTTAGTAATTATTGATCTAAAATCTTTGAAATCTAAAGGTCGAATGATTAAACTGACTCAGAATTTTCTTCCGTACATAAATAATCCATATTTGCAAAAGAAAGAAATTGAAAAAAAAAGAATCTTCAAATTAGAAGAGAAATATATACTTGGAAGATTTTCGTTCCGGCCGGGACTCGAACCCAGTACCACGCGCTTGGAACCCAACGGTCTGGCCATTAGGCTATCGGAGCTCTGTCGATGGAAGTCTTAAATATAAAAAAAACAAAAAATGCACCTTGGTAATTATTTATTCAAACACTTTGAAATTTACAGGTCGAATAATTAAACTGACTCAGAATTTTTCTCCCTACATAAATAATCAATATTCGCAAAAGAGAAAAATTAAAAAAAAAGAAGAAGAAATTTAAAATTAGAAACTAAAAGTATACATTGAAGATTTTCGTTCAGGCTGGGACTCGAACCCAGGGCCACTCGCTTGGAAGCCTAACACTCTAGCCATTAGTCTATGGGAGCTCTGTCGGTGGGAGTTTTAAATATAATAAAAACAAAAAATGCACCTTGGTAATTGTTTATTTAAACACTTTGAAATCTTCGTGTCGAAAAATTAAACTGACTCAGAATTTTCTTCCCTACATAAATAATCAATAATTGCAAAGGAAAGAAATTGAAAAAAAAAAGAATTTTCAAATTAGAAAAGAAATATATACATTGAAGATATTCGCTCCGGCTGGGACTCGAACCCAGGCCACTCGCTTGGAAGATCAGCGGTCTAGCCATTAGGCTATCGGAGTTCTGTCGAGCGGAGTCTTACTGCCTGACTGATACTGCCTGACTGACAGACTGACTCACTGACTGACTGATACTGACTGACTGACTAACTGCCTGACTGACTGAGACTGGACTGACTGACTGACTGACTGACTGACTGACTAACTGACTGACTGAGACTGACTGACTGACTGCTTGACTCTCTGACTGGCTATTTCACTGACTGACTGAATGACTAAATGACTGACTGACACTGACTGACTGACTGCTTGACTACCTGACTGACTGCTTGACTGACTAACTGACTGGACAGGACTGACCGACTGACTGACTGACAGACTGACTGAGTAAGGATGAGTGACAGACTGACTGAATAAGGCTGACTGACTGACTGACTGACAGACTGACTAAATAAGGCTGACCGACTGACTGACTGACTGACTGACAGACTGACTGAATAAGGCTGACCGACTGACTGACTGCCTGACTGACTGACTGACTGAATGACTGACTGACTGACTGACTGACTGAGACTGGACTGGACTGACTGACTGACTGACTGACTGAGACTGACTGACTGCTTTAGTGACTAACTGACTGCACAGGACTGACCTACTGACTGACTGACTGACTGCCTGACTGACTGACTGACTGAATGACTGACTGACTGAGACTAAATGACTGACTGCTTGACTGACTGGCTGAAGGACTAACTGACTGACTGAGTGACTGACTGACTGGACTGACTGACTGAGACTGAATGACTGAGTGCTTGACTGATTGACTGTCAGACTGACTGACTGACTTCGCAAAAGGGAAAAATAAAAATAAAAGAATTATAAAATTAGAAAAAAATATTTGCATTTAAGATTTCCTTTCCGGCTGGGATTTGAACCCAGGGCGACACTCATGGAAGCCCAACGCTCTCGCCAATATACTATCGGATCTCTGTTGATCGGTGTCTTAATTATAATAAAAACAAAAAATGCACCTTAGTAATTATTGATCTAAAATCTTTGAAATCTAAAGGTCGAATGATTAAACTGACTCAGAATTTTCTTCCGTACATAAATAATCCATATTTGCAAAAGAAAGAAATTGAAAAAAAAAAAAAAGAATCTTCAAATTAGAAGAGAAATATATACATGGAAGATTTTCGTTCCGGCCGGACTCGAACCCAGTACCACGCGCTTGGAACCCAACGGTCTAGCCATTAGGCTATCGGAGCTCTGTCGATGGAAGTCTTAAATATAATAAAAACAAAAAATGCACCTTGGTAATTATTGATTCAAACACTTTGAAATTTACAGGTCGAATAATTAAACTGACTCAGAATTTTTCTCCCTACATAAATAATCAATATTCGCAAAAGAGAAAAATTAAAAAAAAAAAGAAGAAGAAATTTCAAATTAGAAACTAAAAGTATACATTGAAGATTTTCGTTCAGGCTGGGACTCGAACCCAGGGGCCACTCGCTTGGAAGCATAACACTCTTGCCATTAGTATATGGGAGCTCTGTCGGTGGGAGTTTTAAATATAATAAAAACAAAAAATGCACCTTGGTAATTGTTTATTTAAACACTTTGAAATCTTCGTGTCGAAAAATTAAACTGACTCAGAATTTTCTTCCCTACATAAATAATCAATAATTGCAAAGGAAAGAAATTGAAAAAAAAAAGAATTTTCAAATTAGAAAAGAAATATATACATTGAAGATATTCGCTCCGGCTGGGACTCGAACCCAGGCCACTCGCTTGGAAGACCAGCGGTCTAGCCATTAGGCTATCGGAGTTCTGTCGAGCGGAGTCTTACTGCCTGACTGATACTGCCTGACTGACAGACTGACTCACTGACTGACTGATACTGACTGACTGACTCACTGACTGACCGAGACTGACTGACTAACTGCCTGACTGACTGAGACTGGACTGACTCACTGACTGACTGACTGACTGACTAACTGACTGACTGACTCACTGACTGACCGAGACTGACTGACTAACTGCCTGACTGACTGAGACTGGACTGACTGACTGACTGACTGAGACTGGACTGACTGACTGACTGACTGACTGACTGACTAACTGACTGACTGAGACTGACTGACTGACTGGACAGGACTGACCGACTAACTGACTGACAGACTGACTGAATAAGGATGACTGACAGACTGACTGAATAAGGCTGACTGACTGACTGACTGACAGACTGACTGAATAAGGCTGACCGACTGACTGACTGCCTGACTGACTGACTGACTGAATGACTGACTGACTGACTGCTTCAGTGACTAACTGACTGCACAGGACTGACCGACTGACTGACTGACTGACTGCCTGACTGGACTGACTGACTGAGACTGAATGACTGAGTGCTTGACTGATTGACTGTCAGACTGACTGACTGACTTCGCAAAAGGGAAAAATAAAAAAAAAAGAATTATAAAATTAGAAAAAAATATTTGTATTTAAGATTTCCTTTCCGGCTGGGATTTGAACCCAGGGCGACACTCATGGAAGCCCAACGCTCTCGCCAATATACTATCGGATCTCTGTTGATCGGTGTCTTAATTATAATAAAAACAAAAAATGCAACTTAGTAATTATTGATCTAAAATCTTTGAAATCTAAAAGTCGAATGATTAAACTGACTCAGAATTTTCTTCCGTACATAAATAATCCATATTTGCAAAAGAAAGAAATTGAAAAAAAAAAGAATCTTCAAATTAGAAGAGAAATATATACATGGAAGATTTTCGTTCCGGCCGGGGCTCGAACCCAGTACCACGCGCTTGGAACCCAACGGTCTAGCCATTAGGCTATCGGAGCTCTGTCGATGGAAGTCTTAAATATAATAAAAACAAAAAATGCACCTTGGTAATTATTGATTCAAACACTTTGAAATTTACAGGTCGAATAATTAAACTGACTCAGAATTTTTCTCCCTACATAAATAATCAATATTCGCAAAAGAGAAAAATTAAAAAAAAAAGAAGAAGAAATTTAAAATTAGAAACTAAAAGTATACATTGAAGATTTTCGTTCAGGCTGGGACTCGAACCCAGGGCCACTCGCTTGGAAGCCTAACACTCTAGCCATTAGTCTATGGCAGCTCTGTCGGTGGGAGTTTTAAATATAATAAAAACAAAAAATGCATCTTGGTAATTGTTTATTTAAACACTTTGAAATCTTCGTGTCGAAAAATTAAACTGACTCAGAATTTTCTTCCCTACATAAATAATCAATAATTGCAAAGGAAAGAAATTGAAAAAAAAAAAGAATTTTCAAATTAGAAAAGAAATATACTCATTGAAGATATTCGCTCCGGCTGGGACTCGAACCCAGGCCACTCGCTTGGAAGACCAGCGGTCTAGCCATTAGGCTATCGGAGTTCTGTCGAGCGGAGTCTTACTGCCTGACTGATACTGCCTGACTGACAGACTGACTCACTGACTGACTGATACTGACTGACTGACTCACTGACTGACCGAGACTGACTGACTAACTGCCTGACTGACTGAGACTGGACTGACTGACTGACTGACTGACTAACTGACTGACTGACTCACTGACTGACCGAGACTTACTGACTAACTGCCTGCCTGACTGACTGACTGACTGACTGACTAACTGACTGACTGAGACTGACTGACTGACTGGACAGGACTGACCGACTGACTGACTGACAAACTGACTGACAGACTGACTGAATAAGGATGACTGACAGACTGACTGAATAAGGCTGACTGACTGACTGACTGACAGACTGACTGAATAAGGCTGACCGACTGACTGACTGCCTGACTGACTGACTGACTGAATGACTGACTGATGACTGACCGAGACTGACTGACTGACTGACTGAGACTGGACTGGACTGACTGACTGACTGACTGACTGAGACTGACTGACTGCTTTAGTGACTAACTGACTGCACAGGACTGACCGACTGACTGACTGACTGACTGCATGACTGACTGACTGAGACTAAATGACTGACTGCATGACTGACTGGCTGAAGGACTAACTGACTGACTGAGTGACTGACTGACTGGACTGACTGACTGAGACTGAATGACTGAGTGCTTGACTGATTGACTGTCAGACTGACTGACTGACTTCGCAAAAGGGAAAAATAAAAATAAAAGAATTATAAAATTAGAAAAAAATATTTGCATTTAAGATTTCCTTTCCGGCTGGGATTTGAACCCAGGGCGACACTCATGGAAGCCCAACGCTCTCGCCAATATACTATCGGATCTCTGTTGATCGGTGTCTTAATTATAATAAAAACAAAAAATGCAACTTAGTAATTATTGATCTAAAATCTTTGAAATCTAAAGGTCGAATGATTAAACTGACTCAGAATTTTCTTCCGTACATAAATAATCCATATTTGCAAATGAAAGAAATTGAAAAAAAAAAGAATCTTCAAATTAGAAGAGAAATATATACATGGAAGATTTTCGTTCCGGCCGGGGCTCGAACCCAGTACCACGCGCTTGGAACCCAACGGTCTAGCCATTAGGCTATCGGAGCTCTGTCGATGGAAGTCTTAAATATAATAAAAACAAAAAATGCACCTTGGTAATTATTGATTCAAACACTTTGAAATTTACAGGTCGAATAATTAAACTGACTCAGAATTTTTCTCCCTACATAAATAATCAATATTCGCAAAAGAGAAAAATTAAAAAAAAAAGAAGAAGAAATTTAAAATTAGAAACTAAAAGTATACATTGAAGATTTTCGTTCAGGCTGGGACTCGAACCCAGGGCCACTCGCTTGGAAGCCTAACACTCTAGCCATTAGTCTATGGCAGCTCTGTCGGTGGGAGTTTTAAATATAATAAAAACAAAAAATGCATCTTGGTAATTGTTTATTTAAACACTTTGAAATCTTCGTGTCGAAAAATTAAACTGACTCAGAATTTTCTTCCCTACATAAATAATCAATAATTGCAAAGGAAAGAAATTGAAAAAAAAAAAGAATTTTCAAATTAGAAAAGAAATATACTCATTGAAGATATTCGCTCCGGCTGGGACTCGAACCCAGGCCACTCGCTTGGAAGACCAGCGGTCTAGCCATTAGGCTATCGGAGTTCTGTCGAGCGGAGTCTTACTGCCTGACTGATACTGCCTGACTGACAGACTGACTCACTGACTGACTGATACTGACTGACTGACTCACTGACTGACCGAGACTGACTGACTAACTGCCTGACTGACTGAGACTGGACTGACTGACTGACTGACTGACTGACTGACTAACTGACTGACTGACTCACTGACTGACCGAGACTGACTGACTAACTGCCTGCCTGACTGACTGACTGACTGACTGACTAACTGACTGACTGAGACTGACTGACTGACTGGACAGGACTGACCGACTGACTGACTGACAGACTGACTGACAGACTGACTGAATAAGGATGACTGACAGACTGACTGAATAAGGCTGACTGACTGACTGACTGACAGACTGACTGAATAAGGCTGACCGACTGACTGACTGCCTGACTGACTGACTGACTGAATGACTGACTGATGACTGACCGAGACTGACTGACTGACTGACTGAGACTGGACTGGACTGACTGACTGACTGACTGACTGAGACTGACTGACTGCTTTAGTGACTAACTGACTGCACAGGACTGACCGACTGACTGACTGACTGACTGCATGACTGACTGACTGAGACTAAATGACTGACTGCATGACTGACTGGCTGAAGGACTAACTGACTGACTGAGTGACTGACTGACTGGACTGACTGACTGAGACTGAATGACTGAGTGCTTGACTGATTGACTGTCAGACTGACTGACTGACTTCGCAAAAGGGAAAAATAAAAATAAAAGAATTATAAAATTAGAAAAAAATATTTGCATTTAAGATTTCCTTTCCGGCTGGGATTTGAACCCAGGGCGACACTCATGGAAGCCCAACGCTCTCGCCAATATACTATCGGATCTCTGTTGATCGGTGTCTTAATTATAATAAAAACAAAAAATGCACCTTAGTAATTATTGATCTAAAATCTTTGAAATCTAAAGGTCGAATGATTAAACTGACTCAGAATTTTCTTCCGTACATAAATAATCCATATTTGCAAAAGAAAGAAATTGTAAAAAAAAAGAATCTTCAAATTAGAAGAGAAATATATACATGGAAGATTTTCGTTCCGGCCGGGACTCGAACCCAGTACCACGCGCTTGGAACCCAACGGTCTAGCCATTAGGCTATCGGAGCTCTGTCGATGGAAGTCTTAAATATAATAAAAACAAAAAATGCACCTTGGTAATTATTGATTCAAACACTTTGAAATTTACAGGTCGAATAATTAAACTGACTCAGAATTTTTCTCCCTACATAAATAATCAATATTCGCAAAAGAGAAAAATTAAAAAAAAAGAAGAAGAAATTTCAAATTAGAAACTAAAAGTATACATTGAAGATTTTCGTTCAGGCTGGGACTCGAACCCAGGGCCACTCGCTTGGAAGCCTAACACTCTAGCCATTTGTCTATGGGAACTCTGTCGGTGGGAGTTTTAAATATAATAAAAACAAAAAATGCACCTTGGTAATTGTTTATTTAAACACTTTGAAATCTTCGTGTCGAAAAATTAAACTGACTCAGAATTTTCTTCCCTACATAAATAATCAATAATTGCAAAGGAAAGAAATTGAAAAAAAAAGAATTTTCAAATTAGAAAAGAAATATATACATTGAAGATATTCACTCCGGCTGGGACTCGAACCCAGGCCACTTGCTTGGAAGACCAGCGGTCTAGCCATTAGGCTATCGGAGTTCTGTCGAGCGGAGTCTTACTGCCTGACTGATACTGCCTGACTGACAGACTGACTCACTGACTGACTGATACTGACTGACTGACTCACTGACTGTCCGAGACTGACTGACTAACTGCCTGACTGACTGATACTGGACTGAACGACTGACTGACTGACTGACTGACTCCTTGACTCTCTGACTGGCTATTTCACTGACTGACTGAATGACTAAATGACTGACTGACACTGACTGACTGACTGCTTGACTACCTGACTGACTGCTTGACTGACTAACTGACTGGACAGGACTGACCGACTGACTGACTGACAGACTGACTGAATAAGGATGACTGACAGACTGACTGAATAAGGCTGACTGACTGACTGACATACTGACTGAATAAGGCTGACCGACTGACTGACTGCCTGACTGACTGACTGACTGAATGACTGACTGACTGACTGACCGAGACTGACTGACTGACTGACTGAGACTGGACTGGACTGACTGACTGACTGACTGACTGAGACTGACTGACTGCTTTAGTGACTAACTGACTGCACAGGACTGACCGACTGACTGACTGACTGACTGCATGACTGACTGACTGACTGAATGACTGACTGACT
This sequence comes from Uloborus diversus, assembly GCF_026930045.1. Classification (NCBI taxonomy): domain Eukaryota; kingdom Metazoa; phylum Arthropoda; class Arachnida; order Araneae; family Uloboridae; genus Uloborus; species Uloborus diversus. The sequence goes on along the minus strand of NW_026558342.1, from coordinate 197,452 downwards.
GAGACTAAATGACTGACTGCTTGACTGACTGGCTGAAGGACTAACTGACTGACTGAGTGACTGACTGACTGGACTGACTGACTGAGACTGAATGACTGAGTGCTTGACTGATTGACTGTCAGACTGACTGACTGACTTCGCAAAAGGGAAAAATAAAAATAAAAGAATTATAAAATTAGAAAAAAATATTTGCATTTAAGATTTCCTTTCCGGCTGGGATTTGAACCCAGGGCGACACTCATGGAAGCCCAACGCTCTCGCCAATATACTATCGGATCTCTGTTGATCGGTGTCTTAATTATAATAAAAACAAAAAATGCACCTTAGTAATTATTGATCTAAAATCTTTGAAATCTAAAGGTCGAATGATTAAACGGACTCAGAATTTTCTTCCGTACATAAATAATCCAAATTTGCAAAAGAAAGAAATTGAAAAAAAAAAGAATCTTCAAATTAGAAGAGAAATATATACATGGAAGATTTTCGTTCCGGCCGGGACTCGAACCCAGTACCACGCGCTTGGAACCCAACGGTCTAGCCATTAGGCTATCGGAGCTCTGTCGGTGGAAGTCTTAAATATAATAAAAACAAAAAATGCACCTTGGTAATTATTGATTCAAACACTTTGAAATTTACAGGTCGAATAATTAAACTGACTCAGAATTTTTCTCCCTACATAAATAATCAATATTCGCAAAAGAGAAAAATTAAAAAAAAAAGAAGAAGAAATTTCAAATTAGAAACTAAAAGTATACATTGAAGATTTTCGTTCAGGCTGGGACTCGAACCCAGGGCCACTCGCTTGGAAGCCTAACACTCTAGCCATTAGTCTATGGGAGCTCTGTCGGTGGGAGTTTTAAATATAATAAAAACAAAAAATGCACCTTGGTAATTGTTTATTTAAACACTTTGAAATCTTCGTGTCGAAAAATTAAACTGACTCAGAATTTTCTTCCCTACATAAATAATCAATAATTGCAAAGGAAAGAAATTGAAAAAAAAAAGAATTTTCAAATTAGAAAAGAAATATACTCATTGAAGATATTCGCTCCGGCTGGGACTCGAACCCAGGCCACTCGCTTGGAAGACCAGCGGTCTAGCCATTAGGCTATCGGAGTTCTGTCGAGCGGAGTCTTACTGCCTGACTGATACTGCCTGACTGACAGACTGACTCACTGACTGACTGATACTGACTGACTGACTGATACTGACTGACTGACTCACTGACTGACCGAGACTGACTGACTAACTGCCTGACTGACTGAGACTGGACTGACTGACTGACTGACTGACTGACTGACTAACTGACTGACTGACTCACTGACTGACCGAGACTGACTGACTAACTGCCTGACTGACTGACTGACTGACTGACTGACTAACTGACTGACTGAGACTGACTGACTGACTGGACAGGACTGACCGACTGACTGACTGACAGACTGACTGACAGACTGACTGAATAAGGATGACTGACAGACTGACTGAATAAGGCTGACTGACTGACTGACTGACTGACTGACTGAATAAGGCTGACCGACTGACTGACTGCCTGACTGACTGAATGACTGACTGATGACTGACCGAGACTGACTGACTGACTGACTGAGACTGGACTGGACTGACTGACTGACTGACTGACTGAGACTGACTGACTGCTTTAGTGACTAACTGACTGCACAGGACTGACCGACTGACTGACTGACTGACTGCATGACTGACTGACTGAGACTAAATGACTGACTGCTTGACTGACTGGCTGAAAAACTAACTGACTGACTGAGTGACTGACTGACTGGACTGACTGACTGAGACTGAATGACTGAGTGCTTGACTGATTGACTGTCAGACTGACTGACTGACTTCGCAAAAGGGAAAAATAAAAATAAAAGAATTATAAAATTAGAAAAAAATATTTGCATTTAAGATTTCCTTTCCGGCTGGGATTTGAACCCAGGGCGACACTCATGGAAGCCCAACGCTCTCGCCAATATACTATCGGATCTCTGTTGATCGGTGTCTTAATTATAATAAAAACAAAAAATGCACCTTAGTAATTATTGATCTAAAATCTTTGAAATCTAAAGGTCGAATGATTAAACTGACTCAGAATTTTCTTCCGTACATAAATAATCCATATTTGCAAAAGAAAGAAATTGTAAAAAAAAAGAATCTTCAAATTAGAAGAGAAATATATACATGGAAGATTTTCGTTCCGGCCGGGACTCGAACCCAGTACCACGCGCTTGGAACCCAACGGTCTAGCCATTAGGCTATCGGAGCTCTGTCGATGGAAGTCTTAAATATAATAAAAACAAAAAATGCACCTTGGTAATTATTGATTCAAACACTTTGAAATTTACAGGTCGAATAATGAAACTGACTCAGAATTTTTCTCCCTACATAAATAATCAATATTCGCAAAAGAGAAAAATTAAAAAAAAAGAAGAAGAAATTTCAAATTAGAAACTAAAAGTATACGTTGAAGATTTTCGTTCAGGCTGGGACTCGAACCCAGGGCCACTCGCTTGGAAGCCTAACACTCTAGCCATTTGTCTATGGGAGCTCTGTCGGTGGGAGTTTTAAATATAATAAAAACAAAAAATGCACCTTGGTAATTGTTTATTTAAACACTTTGAAATCTTCGTGTCGAAAAATTAAACTGACTCAGAATTTTCTTCCCTACATAAATAATCAATAATTGCAAAGGAAAGAAATTGAAAAAAAAAGAATTTTCAAATTAGAAAAGAAATATATACATTGAAGATATTCACTCCGGCTGGGACTCGAACCCAGGCCACTTGCTTGGAAGACCAGCGGTCTAGCCATTAGGCTATCGGAGTTCTGTCGAGCGGAGTCTTACTGCCTGACTGATACTGCCTGACTGACAGACTGACTCACTGACTGACTGATACTGACTGACTGACTCACTGACTGACCGAGACTGACTGACTAACTGCCTGACTGACTGATACTGGACTGAACGACTGACTGACTGACTGACTGACTAACTGACTGACTGAGACTGACTGACTGACTGCTTGACTCTCTGACTGGCTATTTCACTGACTGACTGAATGACTAAATGACTGACTGACACTGACTGACTGACTGCTTGACTACCTACTGACTGCTTGACTGACTAACTGACTGGACAGGACTGACCGACTGACTGACTGACAGACTGACTGAATAAGGATGACTGACAGACTGACTGAATAAGGCTGACTGACTGACTGACTGACAGACTGACTGAATAAGGCTGACCGACTGACTGACTGCCTGACTGACTGACTGACTGAATGACTGACTGACTGACTGACCGAGACTGACTGACTGACTGACTGAGACTGGACTGGACTGACTGACTGACTGAGACTGACTGACTGCTTTAGTGACTAACTGACTGCACAGGACTGACCGACTGACTAACTGCCTGACTGACTGACTGACTGAATGACTGACTGACTGAGACTAAATGACTGACTGCTTGACTGACTGGCTGAAGGACTAACTGACTGACTGAGTGACTGACTGACTGGACTGACTGACTGAGACTGAATGACTGAGTGCTTGACTGATTGACTGTCAGACTGACTGACTGACTTCGCAAAAGGGAAAAATAAAAAAAAAAGAATTATAAAATTAGAAAAAAATATTTGCATTTAAGATTTCCTTTCCGGCCGGGACTCGAACCCAGTACCACGCGCCAGGAACCCAACGGTCTAGCCATTAGGCTATCGGAGCTCTGTCGATGGAAGTCTTAAATATAATAAAAACAAAAAATGCACCTTGGTAATTATTGATTCAAACACTTTGAAATTTACAGGTCGAATAATTAAACTGACTCAGAATTTTTCTCCCTACATAAATAATCAATATTCGCAAAAGAGAAAAATTAAAAAAAAAAGAAGAAGAAATTTCAAATTAGAAACTAAAAGTATACATTGAAGATTTTCGTTCAGGCTGGGACTCGAACCCAGGGCCACTCGCTTGGAAGCCTAACACTCTAGCCATTAGTCTATGGGAGCTCAGTCGGTGGGAGTTTTAAATATAATAAAAACAAAAAATGCACCTTGGTAATTGTTTATTTAAACAGCTTGAAATCTTCGTGTCGAAAAATTAAACTGACTCAGAATTTTCTTCCCTACATAAATAATCAATAATTGCAAAGGAAAGAAATTGAAAAAAAAAAAGAATTTTCAAATTAGAAAAGAAATATATACATTGAAGATATTCGCTCCGGCTGGGACTCGAACCCAGGCCACTCGCTTGGAAGACCAGCGGTCTAGCCATTAGGCTATCGGAGTTCTGTCGAGCGGAGTCTTACTGCCTGACTGATGCTGCCTGACTGACAGACTGACTCACTGACTGACTGATACTGACTGACTGACTCACTGACTGACCGAGACTGACTGACTAACTGCCTGACTGACTGAGACTGGACTGACTGACTGACTGACTGACTGACTAACTGACTGACTGAGACTGACTGACTGACTGCTTGACTCTCTGACTGGCTATTTCACTGACTGACTGAATGACTAAATGACTGACTGACACTGACTGACTGACTGCTTGACTACCTGACTGACTGCTTGACTGACTAACTGACTGGACAGGACTGACCGACTGACTGACTGACAGACTGACTGAATAAGGATGACTGACAGACTGACTGAATAAGGCTGACTGACTGACTGACTGACTGAATAAGGCTGACCGACTGACTGACTGCCTGACTGACTGACTGACTGAATGACTGACTGACTGACTGACCGAGACTGACTGACTGACTGACTGAGACTGGACTGGACAGACTGACTGACTGACTGACTGAGACTGACTGACTGCTTTAGTGACTAACTGACTGCACAGGACTGACCGACTGACTGACTGACTGACTGCATGACTGACTGACTGACTGAATGACTGACTGACTGAGACTAAATGACTGACTGCTTGACTGACTGGCTGAAGGACTAACTGACTGACTGAGTGACGGACTGACTGGACTGACTGACTGAGACTGAATGACTGAGTGCTTGACTGATTGACTGTCAGACTGACTGACTGACTTCGCAAAAGGGAAAAATAAAAATAAAAGAATTATAAAATTAGAAAAAAATATTTGCATTTAAGATTTCCTTTCCGGCTGGGATTTGAACCCAGGGCGACACTCATGGAAGCCCAACGCTCTCGCCAATATACTATCGGATCTCTGTTGATCGGTGTCTTAATTATAATAAAAACAAAAAATGCACCTTAGTAATTATTGATCTAAAATTTTTGAAATCTAAAGGTCGAATGATTAAACGGACTCAGAATTTTCTTCCGTACATAAATAATCCAAATTTGCAAAAGAAAGAAATTGAAAAAAAAAAGAATCTTCAAATTAGAAGAGAAATATATACATGGAAGATTTTCGTTCCGGCCGGGACTCGAACCCAGTACCACGCGCTTGGAACCCAACGGTCTAGCCATTAGGCTATCGGAGCTCTGTCGGTGGAAGTCTTAAATATAATAAAAACAAAAAATGCACCTTGGTAATGATTGATTCAAACACTTTGAAATTTACAGGTCGAATAATGAAACTGACTCAGAATTTTTCTCCCTACATAAATAATCAATATTCGCAAAAGAGAAAAATTAAAAAAAAAGAAGAAGAAATTTCAAATTAGAAACTAAAAGTATACGTTGAAGATTTTCGTTCAGGCTGGGACTCGAACCCAGGGCCACTCGCTTGGAAGCCTAACACTCTAGCCATTTGTCTATGGGAGCTCTGTCGGTGGGAGTTTTAAATATAATAAAAACAAAAAATGCACCTTGGTAATTGTTTATTTAAACACTTTGAAATCTTCGTGTCGAAAAATTAAACTGACTCAGAATTTTCTTCCCTACATAAATAATCAATAATTGCAAAGGAAAGAAATTGAAAAAAAAAGAATTTTCAAATTAGAAAAGAAATATATACATTGAAGATATTCACTCCGGCTGGGACTCGAACCCAGGCCACTTGCTTGGAAGACCAGCGGTCTAGCCATTAGGCTATCGGAGTTCTGTCGAGCGGAGTCTTACTGCCTGACTGATACTGCCTGACTGACAGACTGACTCACTGACTGACTGATACTGACTGACTGACTCACTGACTGACCGAGACTGACTGACTAACTGCCTGACTGACTGATACTGGACTGAACGACTGACTGACTGACTGACTGACTAACTGACTGACTGAGACTGACTGACTGACTGCTTGACTCTCTGACTGGCTATTTCACTGACTGACTGAATGACTAAATGACTGACTGACACTGACTGACTGACTGCTTGACTACCTACTGACTGCTTGACTGACTAACTGACTGGACAGGACTGACCGACTGACTGACTGACAGACTGACTGAATAAGGATGACTGACAGACTGACTGAATAAGGCTGACTGACTGACTGACTGACAGACTGACTGAATAAGGCTGACCGACTGACTGACTGCCTGACTGACTGACTGACTGAATGACTGACTGACTGACTGACCGAGACTGACTGACTGACTGACTGAGACTGGACTGGACTGACTGACTGACTGAGACTGACTGACTGCTTTAGTGACTAACTGACTGCACAGGACTGACCGACTGACTAACTGCCTGACTGACTGACTGACTGAATGACTGACTGACTGAGACTAAATGACTGACTGCTTGACTGACTGGCTGAAGGACTAACTGACTGACTGAGTGACTGACTGACTGGACTGACTGACTGAGACTGAATGACTGAGTGCTTGACTGATTGACTGTCAGACTGACTGACTGACTTCGCAAAAGGGAAAAATAAAAAAAAAAGAATTATAAAATTAGAAAAAAATATTTGCATTTAAGATTTCCTTTCCGGCCGGGACTCGAACCCAGTACCACGCGCCAGGAACCCAACGGTCTAGCCATTAGGCTATCGGAGCTCTGTCGATGGAAGTCTTAAATATAATAAAAACAAAAAATGCACCTTGGTAATTATTGATTCAAACACTTTGAAATTTACAGGTCGAATAATTAAACTGACTCAGAATTTTTCTCCCTACATAAATAATCAATATTCGCAAAAGAGAAAAATTAAAAAAAAAAGAAGAAGAAATTTCAAATTAGAAACTAAAAGTATACATTGAAGATTTTCGTTCAGGCTGGGACTCGAACCCAGGGCCACTCGCTTGGAAGCCTAACACTCTAGCCATTAGTCTATGGGAGCTCAGTCGGTGGGAGTTTTAAATATAATAAAAACAAAAAATGCACCTTGGTAATTGTTTATTTAAACAGCTTGAAATCTTCGTGTCGAAAAATTAAACTGACTCAGAATTTTCTTCCCTACATAAATAATCAATAATTGCAAAGGAAAGAAATTGAAAAAAAAAAAGAATTTTCAAATTAGAAAAGAAATATATACATTGAAGATATTCGCTCCGGCTGGGACTCGAACCCAGGCCACTCGCTTGGAAGACCAGCGGTCTAGCCATTAGGCTATCGGAGTTCTGTCGAGCGGAGTCTTACTGCCTGACTGATGCTGCCTGACTGACAGACTGACTCACTGACTGACTGATACTGACTGACTGACTCACTGACTGACCGAGACTGACTGACTAACTGCCTGACTGACTGAGACTGGACTGACTGACTGACTGACTGACTGACTAACTGACTGACTGAGACTGACTGACTGACTGCTTGACTCTCTGACTGGCTATTTCACTGACTGACTGAATGACTAAATGACTGACTGACACTGACTGACTGACTGCTTGACTACCTGACTGACTGCTTGACTGACTAACTGACTGGACAGGACTGACCGACTGACTGACTGACAGACTGACTGAATAAGGATGACTGACAGACTGACTGAATAAGGCTGACTGACTGACTGACTGACTGAATAAGGCTGACCGACTGACTGACTGCCTGACTGACTGACTGACTGAATGACTGACTGACTGACTGACCGAGACTGACTGACTGACTGACTGAGACTGGACTGGACAGACTGACTGACTGACTGACTGAGACTGACTGACTGCTTTAGTGACTAACTGACTGCACAGGACTGACCGACTGACTGACTGACTGACTGCATGACTGACTGACTGACTGAATGACTGACTGACTGAGACTAAATGACTGACTGCTTGACTGACTGGCTGAAGGACTAACTGACTGACTGAGTGACGGACTGACTGGACTGACTGACTGAGACTGAATGACTGAGTGCTTGACTGATTGACTGTCAGACTGACTGACTGACTTCGCAAAAGGGAAAAATAAAAATAAAAGAATTATAAAATTAGAAAAAAATATTTGCATTTAAGATTTCCTTTCCGGCTGGGATTTGAACCCAGGGCGACACTCATGGAAGCCCAACGCTCTCGCCAATATACTATCGGATCTCTGTTGATCGGTGTCTTAATTATAATAAAAACAAAAAATGCACCTTAGTAATTATTGATCTAAAATTTTTGAAATCTAAAGGTCGAATGATTAAACGGACTCAGAATTTTCTTCCGTACATAAATAATCCAAATTTGCAAAAGAAAGAAATTGAAAAAAAAAAGAATCTTCAAATTAGAAGAGAAATATATACATGGAAGATTTTCGTTCCGGCCGGGACTCGAACCCAGTACCACGCGCTTGGAACCCAACGGTCTAGCCATTAGGCTATCGGAGCTCTGTCGGTGGAAGTCTTAAATATAATAAAAACAAAAAATGCACCTTGGTAATGATTGATTCAAACACTTTGAAATTTACAGGTCGAATAATTAAACTGACTCAGAATTTTTCTCCCTACATAAATAATCAATATTCGCAAAAGAGAAAAATTAAAAAAAAAAAGAAGAAGAAATTTCAAATTAGAAACTAAAAGTATACATTGAAGATTTTCGTTCAGGCTGGGACTCGAACCCAGGGCCACTCGCTTGGAAGCCTAACACTCTAGCCATTAGTCTATGGGAGCTCTGTCGTTGGGAGTTTTAAATATAATAAAAACAAAAAATGCACCTTGGTAATTGTTTATTTAAACACTTTGAAATCTTCGTGTCGAAAAATTAAACTGACTCAGAATTTTCTTCCCTACATAAATAATCAATAATTGCAAAGGAAAGAAATTGAAAAAAAAAAGAATTTTCAAATAAGAAAAGAAATATATACATTGAAGATATTCGCTCCGGCTGGGACTCGAACCCAGGCCACTCGCTTGGAAGACCAGCGGTCTAGCCATTAGGCTATCGGAGTTCTGTCGAGCGGAGTCTTACTGCCTGACTGATACTGCCTGACTGACAGACTGACTCACTGACTGACTGATACTGACTGACTGACTCACTGACTGACCGAGACTGACTGACTAACTGCCTGACTGACTGAGACTGGACTGACCGACTGACTGACTGACTGACTGACTAACTGACTGACTGAGACTGACTGACTGACTGCTTGACTCTCTGACTGGCTATTTCACTGACTGACTGAATGACTAAATGACTGACTGACACTGACTGACTGACTGCTTGACTACCTGACTAACTGCTTGACTGACTAACTGACTGGACAGGACTGACCGACTGACTGACTGACAGACTGACTGAATAAGGCTGACTGACTGACTGACAGACTGACTGAATAAGGCTGACCGACTGACTGACTGCCTGACTGACTGACTGACTGAATGACTGACTGACTGACTGACCGAGACTGACTGACTGACTGACTGAGACTGGACTGGACTGACTGACTGACTGACTGACTGAGACTGACTGACTGCTTTAGTGACTAACTGACTGCACAGGACTGACCGACTGACTGACTGACTGACTGAATGACTGACTGACTGAGACTAAATGACTGACTGCTTGACTGACTGGCTGAAGGACTAACTGACTGACTGAGTGACTGACTGACTGGACTGACTGACTGAGACTGAATGACTGAGTGCTTGACTGATTGACTGTCAGACTGACTGACTGACTTCGCAAAAGGGAAAAATAAAAAAAAAAAGAATTATAAAATTAGAAAAAAATATTTGCATTTAAGATTTCCTTTCCGGCCGGGACTCGAACCCAGTACCACGCGCTAGGAACCCAACGGTCTAGCCATTAGGCTATCGGAGCTCTGTCGATGGAAGTCTTAAATATAATAAAAACAAAAAATGCACCTTGGTAATTATTGATTCAAACACTTTGAAATTTACAGGTCGAATAATTAAACTGACTCAGAATTTTTCTCCCTACATAAATAATCAATATTCGCAAAAGAGAAAAATTAAAAAAAAAAGAAGAAGAAATTTCAAATTAGAAACTAGAAGTATACATTGAAGATTTTCGTTCAGGCTGTGACTCGAACCAGGGGCCACTCGCTTGGAAGCCTAACACTCTAGCCATTAGTCTATGGGAGCTCTGTCGGTGGGAGTTTTAAATATAATAAAAACAAAAAATGCACCTTGGTAATTGTTTATTTAAACACTTTGAAATCTTCGTGTCGAAAAATTAAACTGACTCAGAATTTTCTTCCCTACATAAATAATCAATAATTGCAAAGGAAAGAAATTGAAAAAAAAAAGAATTTTCAAATAAGAAAAGAAATATATACATTGAAGATATTCGCTCCGGCTGGGACTCGAACCCAGGCCACTCGCTTGGAAGACCAGCGGTCTAGCCATTAGGCTATCGGAGTTCTGTCGAGCGGAGTCTTACTGCCTGACTGATACTGCCTGACTGACAGACTGACTCACTGACTGACTGATACTGACTGACTGACTCACTGACTGACCGAGACTGACTGACTAACTGCCTGACTGACTGAGACTGGACTGACCGACTGACTGACTGACTGACTGACTAACTGACTGACTGAGACTGACTGACTGACTGCTTGACTCTCTGACTGGCTATTTCACTGACTGACTGAATGACTAAATGACTGACTGACACTGACTGACTGACTGCTTGACTACCTGACTGACTGCTTGACTGACTAACTGACTGGACAGGACTGACCGACTGACTGACTGACAGACTGACTGAATAAGGCTGACTGACTGACTGACAGACTGACTGAATAAGGCTGACCGACTGACTGACTGCCTGACTGACTGACTGACTGAATGACTGACTGACTGACTGACCGAGACTGACTGACTGACTGACTGAGACTGGACTGGACTGACTGACTGACTGACTGACTGAGACTGACTGACTGCTTTAGTGACTAACTGACTGCACAGGACTGACCGACTGACTGACTGACTGACTGACTGACTGAATGACTGAGACTAAATGACTGACTGCTTGACTGACTGGCTGAAGGACTAACTGACTGACTGAGTGACTGACTGACTGGACTGACTGACTGAGACTGAATGACTGAGTGCTTGACTGATTGACTGTCAGACTGACTGACTGACTTCGCAAAAGGGAAAAATAAAAAAAAAAGAATTATAAAATTAGAAAAAAATATTTGCATTTAAGATTTCCTTTCCGGCCGGGACTCGAACCCAGTACCACGCGCTAGGAACCCAACGGTCTAGCCATTAGGCTATCGGAGCTCTGTCGATGGAAGTCTTAAATATAATAAAAACAAAAAATGCACCTTGGTAATTATTGATTCAAACACTTTGAAATTTACAGGTCGAATAATTAAACTGACTCAGAATTTTTCTCCCTACATAAATAATCAATATTCGCAAAAGAGAAAAATTAAAAAAAAAAGAAGAAGAAATTTCAAATTAGAAACTAGAAGTATACATTGAAGATTTTCGTTCAGGCTGTGACTCGAACCAGGGGCCACTCGCTTGGAAGCCTAACACTCTAGCCATTAGTCTATGGGAGCTCTGTCGGTGGGAGTTTTAAATATAATAAAAACAAAAAATGCACCTTGGTAATTGTTTATTTAAACACTTTGAAATCTTCGTGTCGAAAAATTAAACTGACTCAGAATTTTCTTCCCTACATAAATAATCAATAATTGCAAAGGAAAGAAATTGAAAAAAAAAAGAATTTTCAAATAAGAAAAGAAATATATACATTGAAGATATTCGCTCCGGCTGGGACTCGAACCCAGGCCACTCGCTTGGAAGACCAGCGGTCTAGCCATTAGGCTATCGGAGTTCTGTCGAGCGGAGTCTTACTGCCTGACTGATACTGCCTGACTGACAGACTGACTCACTGACTGACTGATACTGACTGACTGACTCACTGACTGACCGAGACTGACTGACTAACTGCCTGACTGACTGAGACTGGACTGACCGACTGACTGACTGACTGACTGACTAACTGACTGACTGAGACTGACTGACTGACTGCTTGACTCTCTGACTGGCTATTTCACTGACTGACTGAATGACTAAATGACTGACTGACACTGACTGACTGACTGCTTGACTACCTGACTGACTGCTTGACTGACTAACTGACTGGACAGGACTGACCGACTGACTGACTGACAGACTGACTGAATAAGGCTGACTGACTGACTGACAGACTGACTGAATAAGGCTGACCGACTGACTGACTGCCTGACTGACTGACTGACTGAATGACTGACTGACTGACTGACCGAGACTGACTGACTGACTGACTGAGACTGGACTGGACTGACTGACTGACTGACTGACTGAGACTGACTGACTGCTTTAGTGACTAACTGACTGCACAGGACTGACCGACTGACTGACTGACTGACTGAATGACTGACTGACTGAGACTAAATGACTGACTGCTTGACTGACTGGCTGAAGGACTAACTGACTGACTGAGTGACTGACTGACTGGACTGACTGACTGAGACTGAATGACTGAGTGCTTGACTGATTGACTGTCAGACTGACTGACTGACTTCGCAAAAGGGAAAAATTAAAAAAAAAGAATTATAAAATTAGAAAAAAATATTTGCATTTAAGATTTCCTTTCCGGCCGGGACTCGAACCCAGTACCACGCGCTAGGAACCCAACGGTCTAGCCATTAGGCTATCGGAGCTCTGTCGATGGAAGTCTTAAATATAATAAAAACAAAAAATGCACCTTGGTAATTATTGATTCAAACACTTTGAAATTTACAGGTCGAATAATTAAACTGACTCAGAATTTTTCTCCCTACATAAATAATCAATATTCGCAAAAGAGAAAAATTAAAAAAAAAAGAAGAAGAAATTTCAAATTAGAAACTAGAAGTATACATTGAAGATTTTCGTTCAGGCTGTGACTCGAACCCAGGGCCACTCGCTTGGAAGCCTAACACTCTAGCCATTAGTCTATGGGAGCTCTGTCGGTGGGAGTTTTAAATATAATAAAAACAAAAAATGCACCTTGGTAATTGTTTATTTAAACACTTTGAAATCTTCGTGTCGAAAAATTAAACTGACTCAGAATTTTCTTCCCTACATAAATAATCAATAATTGCAAAGGAAAGAAATTGAAAAAAAAAAGAATTTTCAAATAAGAAAAGAAATATATACATTGAAGATATTCGCTCCGGCTGGGACTCGAACCCAGGCCACTCGCTTGGAAGACCAGCGGTCTAGCCATTAGGCTATCGGAGTTCTGTCGAGCGGAGTCTTACTGCCTGACTGATACTGCCTGACTGACAGACTGACTCACTGACTGACTGATACTGACTGACTGACTCACTGACTGACCGAGACTGACTGACTAACTGCCTGACTGACTGAGACTGGACTGACCGACTGACTGACTGACTGACTGACTGACTAACTGACTGACTGAGACTGACTGACTGACTGCTTGACTCTCTGACTGGCTATTTCACTGACTGACTGAATGACTAAATGACTGACTGACACTGACTGACTGACTGCTTGACTACCTGACTGACTGCTTGACTGACTAACTGACTGGACAGGACTGACCGACTGACTGACTGACAGACTGACTGAATAAGGATGACTGACAGACTGACTGAATAAGGCTGACTGACTGACTGACTGACAGACTGACTGAATAAGGCTGACCGACTGACTGACTGCCTGACTGACTGACTGACTGAATGACTGACGGACTGACTGACCGAGACTGACTGACTGACTGACTGAGACTGGACTGGACTGACTGACTGACTGACTGACTGAGACTGACTGACTGCTTTAGTGATTAACTGACTGCACAGGACTGACCGACTGACTGACTGACTGACTGCCTGACTGCCTGACTGACTGAATGACTGACTGACTGAGACTAAATGACTGACTGCTTGACTGACTGGCTGAAGGACTAACTGAATGACTGAGTGACTGACTGACTGGACTGACTGACTGAGACTGAATGACTGAGTGCTTGACTGATTGACTGTCAGACTGACTGACTGACTTCGCAAAAGGGAAAAATAAAAAAAAAAGAATTATAAAATTAGAAAAAAATATTTGCATTTAAGATTTCCTTTCCGGCCGGGACTCGAACCCAGGGCGACACTCATGGAAGCCCAACGCTCTCGCCAATATACTATCGGATCTCTGTTGATCGGTGTCTTAATTATAATAAAAACAAAAAATGCACCTTAGTAATTATTGATCTAAAATCTTTGAAATATAAAGGTCGAATGATTGAACTGACTCAGAATTTTCTTCCGTACATAAACAATCCATATTTGCAAAAGAAAGAAATTGAAAAAAAAAGAATCTTCAAATTAGAAGAGAAATATATACGTGGAAGATTTTCGTTCCGGCCGGGACTCGAACCCAGTACCACGCGCTTGGAACCCAACGGTCTAGCCATTAGGCTATCGGAGCTCTGTCGATGGAAGTCTTAAATATAATAAAAACAAAAAATGCACCTTGGTAATTATTGATTCAAACACTTTGAAATTTACAGGTCGAATAATTAAACTGACTCAGAATTTTTCTCCCTACATAAATAATCAATATTCGCAAAAGAGAGAAATTAAAAAAAAAAGAAGAAGAAATTTCAAATTAGAAACTAAAAGTATACATTGAAGATTTTCGTTCAGGCTGGGACTCGAACCCAGGGCCACTCGCTTGGAAGCCTAACACTCTAGCCATTAGTCTATGGGAGCTCTGTCGGTGGGAGTTTTAAATATAATAAAAACAAAAAATGCACCTTGGTAATTGTTTATTTAAACACTTTGAAATCTTTGTGTCGAAAAATTAAACTGACTCAGAATTTTCTTCCCTACATAAATAATCAATAATTGCAAAGGAAAGAAATTGAAAAAAAAAAAGAATTTTCAAATTAGAAAAGAAATTTATACATTGAAGATATTCGCTCCGGCTGGGACTCGAACCCAGGCCACTCGCTTGGAAGACCAGCGGTCTAGCCATTAGGCTATCGGAGTTCTGTCGAGCGGAGTCTTACTGCCTGACTGATACTGCCTGACTGACAGACTGACTCACTGACTGACTGATACTGACTGACTGACTCACTGACTGACCGAGACTGACTGACTAACTGCCTGACTGACTGAGACTGGACTGACTGACTGACTGACTGACTGACTGACTAACTGACTGACTGAGACTGACTGACTGACTGCTTGACTCTCAGTCTGGCTATTTCACTGACTGAATGACTAAATGACTGACTGACACTGACTGACTGACTGCTTGACTACCTGACTGACTGCTTGACTGACTAACTGACTGGACAGGACTGACCGACTGACTGACTGACAGACTGACTGAATAAGGATGACTGACAGACTGACTGAATAAGGCTGACTGACTGACTGACTGACAGACTGACTGAATAAGGCTGACCGACTGACTGACTGCCTGACTGACTGACTGACTGAATGACTGACTGACTGACTGACCGAGACTGACTGACTGACTGACTGAGACTGGACTGGACTGACTGACTGACTGACTGACTGAGACTGACTGACTGCTTTAGTGACTAACTGACTGCACAGGACTGACCGACTGACTGACTGACTGACTGCCTGACTGACTGACTGAATGAATGACTGACTGACTGAGACTAAATGACTGACTGCTTGACTGACTGGCTGAAGGACTAACTGACTGACTGAGTGACTGACTGACTGGACTGACTGACTGAGACTGAATGACTGAGTGCTTGACTGATTGACTGTCAGACTGACTGACTGACTTCGCAAAAGGGAAAAATAAAAAAAAAGAATTATAAAATTAGAAAAAAATATTTGCATTTAAGATTTCCTTTCCCGCTGGGATTTGAACCCTGGGCGACACTCATGGAAGCCCAACGCTCTCGCCAATATACTATCGGATCTCTGTTGATCGGTGTCTTAATTATAATAAAAACAAAAAATGCACCTTAGTAATTATTGATCTAAAATCTTTGAAATCTAAAGGTCGAATGATTAAACTGACTCAGAATTTTCTTCCGTACATAAATAATCCATATTTGCAAAAGAAAGAAATTGAAAAAAAAAAAGAATCTACAAATTAGAAGAGAAATATATACATGGAAGATTTTCGTTCCCGCCGGGACTCGAACCCAGTACCACGCGCTTGGAACCCAACGGTCTAGCCATTAGGCTATCGGAGCTCGGTCGATGGAAGTCTTAAATATAATAAAAACAAAAAATGCACCTTGGTAATTATCGATTCAAACACTTTGAAATTTACAGGTCGAATAATTGAACTGACTCAGAATTTTTCTCCCTACATAAATAATCAATATTCGCAAAAGAGAAAAATTTAAAAAAAAAAGAAGAAGAAATTTCAAATTAGAAACTAAAAGTATACATTGAAGATTTTCGTTCAGGCTGGGACTCACTCGAACCCAGGGCCACTCGCATGGAAGCCTAACACTCTAGCCATTAGTCTATGGGAGCTCTGTCGGTGGGAGTTTTAAATATAATAAAAACAAAAAATGCACCTTGGAAATTGTTTATTTAAACACTTTGAAATCTTCGTGTCGAAAAATTAAACTGACTCAGAATTTTCTTCCCTACATAAATAATCAATAATTGCAAAGGAAAGAAATTGAAAAAAAAAAGAATTTTCAAATTAGAAAAGAAATATATACATTGAAGATATTCGCTCCGGCTGGGACTCGAACCCAGGCCACTCGCTTGGAAGACCAGCGGTCTAGCCATTAGGCTATCGGAGTTCTGTCGAGCGGAGTCTTACTGCCTGACTGATACTGCCTGACTGACAGACTGACTCACTGACTGACTGATACTGACTGACTGACTCACTGACTGACCGAGACTGACTGACTAACTGCCTGACTGACTGAGACTGGACTGACTGACTGACTGACTGACTGACTGACTAACTGACTGACTGAGACTGACTGACTGACTGCTTGACTCTCTGACTGGCTATTTCACTGACTGACTGAATGACTAAATGACTGACTGACACTGACTGACTGACTGCTTGACTACCTGACTGACTGCTTGACTGACTAACTGACTGGACAGGACTGACCGACTGACTGACTGACAGACTGACTGAATAAGGATGACTGACAGACTGACTGAATAAGGCTGACTGACTGACTGACTGACTGAATAAGGCTGACCGACTGACTGACTGCCTGACTGACAGACTGACTGAATAAGGATGACTGACAGACTGACTGAATAAGGCTGACCGACTGACTGACTGCCTGACTGACTGACTGACTGAATGACTGACTGACTGACTGACCGAGACTGACTGACTGACTGAGACTGGACTGGACTGACTGACTGACTGACTGACTGAGACTGACTGACTGCTTTAGTGACTAACTGACTGCACAGGACTGACCGACTGACTGACTGCCTGACTGACTGACTGACTGACTGAATGAATGACTGACTGACTGAGACTAAATGACTGACTGCTTGACTGACTGGCTGAAGGACTAACTGACTGACTGAGTGACTGACTGACTGGACTGACTGACTGAGACTGAATGACTGAGTGCTTGACTGATTGACTGTCAGACTGACTGACTGACTTCGCAAAAGGGAAAAATAAAAAAAAAAGAATTATAAAATTAGAAAAAAATATTTGCATTTAAGATTTCCTTTCCCGCTGGGATTTGAACCCTGGGCGACACTCATGGAAGCCCAACGCTCTCGCCAATATACTATCGGATCTCTGTTGATCGGTGTCTTAATTATAATAAAAACAAAAAATGCACTTTAGTAATTATTGATCTAAAATCTTTGAAATCTAAAGGTCGAATGATTAAACTGACTCAGAATTTTCTTCCGTACATAAATAATCCATATTTGCAAAAGAAAGAAATTGAAAAAAAAAAGAATCTACAAATTAGAAGAGAAATATATACATGGAAGATTTTCGTTCCGGCCGGGACTCGAACCCAGTACCACGCGCTTGGAACCCAACTTTCTAGCCATTAGGCTATCGGAGCTCTGTCGATGGAAGTCTTAAATATAATAAAAACAAAAAATGCACCTTGGTAATTATCGATTCAAACACTTTGAAATTTACAGGTCGAATAATTGAACTGACTCAGAATTTTTCTCCCTACATAAATAATCAATATTCGCAAAAGAGAAAAATTTAAAAAAAAAAAAGAAGAAGAAATTTCAAATTAGAAACTAAAAGTATACATTGAAGATTTTCGTTCAGGCTGGGACTCGAACCCAGGGCCACTCGCATGGAAGCCTAACACTCTAGCCATTAGTCTATGGGAGCTCTGTCGGTGGGAGTTTTAAATATAATAAAAACAAAAAATGCACCTTGGTAATTGTTTATTTAAACACTTTGAAATCTTCGTGTCGAAAAATTAAACTGACTCAGAATTTTCTTCCCTACATAAATAATCAATAATTGCAAAGGAAAGAAATTGAAAAAAAAAGAATTTTCAAATTAGAAAAGAAATATATACATTGAAGATATTCGCTCCGGCTGGGACTCGAACCCAGGCCACTCGCTTGGAAGACCAGCGGTCTAGCCATTAGGCTATCGGAGTTCTGTCGAGCGGAGTCTTACTGCCTGACTGATACTGCCTGACTGACAGACTGACTCACTGACTGACTGATACTGACTGACTGACTCACTGACTGACCGAGACTGACTGACTAACTGCCTGACTGACAGAGACTGGACTGACTGACTGACTGACTGACTGACTGACTAACTGACTGACTGAGACTGACTGACTGACTGCTTGACTCTCTGACTGGCTATTTCACTGACTGACTGAATGACTAAATGACTGACTGACACTGACTGACTGACTGCTTGACTACCTGACTGACTGCTTGACTACCTGACTGACTGCTTGACTGACTAACTGACTGGACAGGACTGACCGACTGACTGACTGACAGACTGACTGAATAAGGATGACTGACAGACTGACTGAATAAGGCTGACTGACTGACTGACTGACAGACTGACTGAATAAGGCTGACCGACTGACTGACTGCCTGACTGACAGACTGACTGAATAAGGATGACTGACAGACTGACTGAATAAGGCTGACCGACTGACTGACTGCCTGACTGACTGACTGACTGAATGACTGACTGACTGACTGACCGAGACTGACTGACTGACTGAGACTGGACTGGACTGACTGACTGACTGAGTGACTGAGACTGACTGACTGCTTTAGTGACTAACTGACTGCACAGGACTGACCGACTGACTGACTGACTGACTGCCTGACTGACTGACTGACTGAATGACTGACTGACTGAGACTAAATGACTGACTGCTTGACTGACTGGCTGAAGGACTAACTGACTGACTGAGTGACTGACTGACTGGACTGACTGACTGAGACTGAATGACTGAGTGCTTGACTGATTGACTGTCAGACTGACTGACTGACTTCGCAAAAGGGAAAAATAAAAAAAAAAGAATTATAAAATTAGAAAAAAAATATTTGCATTTAAGATTTCCTTTCCGGCCGGGACTCGAACCCCGTACCACGCGCTAGGAGCCCAACGGTCTAGCCATTAGGCTATCGGAGCTCTGTCGATGGAAGTCTTAAATATAATAAAAACAAAAAATGCACCTTGGTAATTATTGATTCAAACACTTTGAAATTTACAGGTCGAATAATTAAACTGACTCAGAATTTTTCTCCCTACATAAATAATCAATATTCGCAAAAGAGAAAAATTAAAAAAAAAAGAAGAAGAAATTTCAAATTAGAAACTATAAGTATACATTGAAGATTTTCGTTCAGGCTGGGACTCGAACCCAGGGCCACTCGCTTGGAAGCCTAACACTCTAGCCATTAGTCTATGGGAGCTCTGTCGGTGGGAGTTTTAAATATAATAAAAACAAAAAATGCACCTTGGTAATTGTTTATTTAAACACTTTGAAATCTTCGTGTCGAAAAATTAAACTGACTCAGAATTTTCTTCCCTACATAAATAATCAATAATTGCAAAGGAAAGAAATTGAAAAAAAAAAGAATTTTCAAATTAGAAAAGAAATATATACATTGAAGATATTCGCTCCGGCTGGAACTCGAACCCAGGCCACTCGCTTGGAAGACCAGCGGTCTAGCCATTAGGCTATCGGAGTTCTGTCGAGCGGAGTCTTACTGCCTGACTGACAGACTGACTCACTGACTGACTGATACTGACTGACTGACTCACTGACTGACCGAGACTGATTGACTAACTGCCTGACTGACTGAGACTGGACTGACTGACTGACTGACTGACTGCTTGACTCTCTGACTGGCTATTTCACTGACTGATTGAATGACTGACTGACTGCTTGACTACCTGACTGACTGCTTGACTGACTAACTGACTGGACAGGACTGACCGACTGACTGACTGACAGACTGACTGAATAAGGCTGACCGACTGACTGACTGCCTGACTGACTGACTGACTGAATGTCTGACTGACTGACTGACCGAGAATGACTGACTGACTGACTGAGACTGGACTGGACTGACTGACTGACTGACTGACTGAGACTGACTGACTGCTTTAGTGACTAACTGACTGCACAGGACTGACCGACTGACTGACTGACTGACTGCCTGACTGACTGACTGACTGAATGACTGACTGACTGAGACTAAATGACTGACTGCTTGACTGACTGGCTGAAGGACTAACTGACTGACTGAGTGACTGACTGACTGGACTGACTGACTGAGACTGAATGACTGAGTGCTTGACTGATTGACTGTCAGACTGACTGACTGACTTCGCAAAAGGGAAAAATAAAAAAAAAGAATTATAAAATTAGAAAAAAATATTTGCATTTAAGATTTCCTTTCCGGCCGGGACTCGAACCCAGTACCACGCGATAGGAACCCAACGGTCTAGCCATTAGGCTATCGGAGCTCTGTCGATGGAAGTCTTAAATATAATAAAAACAAAAAATGCACCTTGGTAATTATTGATTCAAACACTTTGAAATTTACAGGTCGAATAATTAAACTGACTCAGAATTTTTCTCCCTACATAAATAATCAATATTCGCAAAAGAGAAAAATTAAAAAAAAAAGAAGAAGAAATTTCAAATTAGAAACTAAAAGTACACATTGAAGATTTTCGTTCAGGCTGGGACTCGAACCCAGTACCACGCGCTTGGAACCCAACGGTCTAGCCATTAGGCTATCGGAGCTCTGTCGATGGAAGTCTTAAATATAATAAAAACAAAAAATGCACCTTGGTAATTATTGATTCAAACACTTTGAAATTTACAGGTCGAATAATTAAACTGACTCAGAATTTTTCTCCCTACATAAATAATCAATATTCGCAAAAGAGAAAAATTAAAAAAAAAAAGAAGAAGAAATTTAAAATTAGAAACTAAAAGTATACATTGAAGATTTTCGTTCAGGCTGGGACTCGAACCCAGGGCCACTCGCTTGGAAGCCTAACACTCTAGCCATTAGTCTATGGCAGCTCTGTCGGTGGGAGTTTTAAATATAATAAAAACAAAAAATGCATCTTGGTAATTGTTTATTTAAACACTTTGAAATCTTTGTGTCGAAAAATTAAACTGACTCAGAATTTTCTTCCCTACATAAATAATCAATAATTGCAAAGGAAAGAAATTGAAAAAAAAAAGAATTTTCAAATTAGAAAAGAAATATACTCATTGAAGATATTCGCTCCGGCTGGGACTCGAACCCAGGCCACTCGCTTGGAAGACCAGCGGTCTAGCCATTAGGCTATCGGAGTTCTGTCGAGCGGAGTCTTACTGCCTGACTGATACTGCCTGACTGACAGACTGACTCACTGACTGACTGATACTGACTGACTGACTGATACTGACTGACTGACTCACTGACTGACCGAGACTGACTGACTAACTGCCTGACTGACTGAGACTGGACTGACTGACTGACTGACTGACTGACTGACTAACTGACTGACTGACTCACTGACTGACCGAGACTGACTGACTAACTGCCTGACTGACTGACTGACTGACTGACTGACTAACTGACTGACTGAGACTGACTGACTGACTGGACAGGACTGACCGACTGACTGACTGACAGACTGACTGACAGACTGACTGAATAAGGATGACTGACAGACTGACTGAATAAGGCTGACTGACTGACTGACTGACTGACTGACTGAATAAGGCTGACCGACTGACTGACTGCCTGACTGACTGAATGACTGACTGATGACTGACCGAGACTGACTGACTGACTGACTGAGACTGGACTGGACTGACTGACTGACTGACTGACTGAGACTGACTGACTGCTTTAGTGACTAACTGACTGCACAGGACTGACCGACTGACTGACTGACTGACTGCATGACTGACTGACTGAGACTAAATGACTGACTGCTTGACTGACTGGCTGAAAAACTAACTGACTGACTGAGTGACTGACTGACTGGACTGACTGACTGAGACTGAATGACTGAGTGCTTGACTGATTGACTGTCAGACTGACTGACTGACTTCGCAAAAGGGAAAAATAAAAATAAAAGAATTATAAAATTAGAAAAAAATATTTGCATTTAAGATTTCCTTTCCGGCTGGGATTTGAACCCAGGGCGACACTCATGGAAGCCCAACGCTCTCGCCAATATACTATCGGATCTCTGTTGATCGGTGTCTTAATTATAATAAAAACAAAAAATGCACCTTAGTAATTATTGATCTAAAATCTTTGAAATCTAAAGGTCGAATGATTAAACTGACTCAGAATTTTCTTCCGT
The DNA here is from genome assembly GCF_026930045.1 of Uloborus diversus. Taxonomy (NCBI): domain Eukaryota; kingdom Metazoa; phylum Arthropoda; class Arachnida; order Araneae; family Uloboridae; genus Uloborus; species Uloborus diversus. The sequence continues at coordinate 174,318 of NW_026558342.1, read as the reverse complement.
ACATAAATAATCCATATTTGCAAAAGAAAGAAATTGTAAAAAAAAAGAATCTTCAAATTAGAAGAGAAATATATACATGGAAGATTTTCGTTCCGGCCGGGACTCGTACCCAGTACCACGCGCTTGGAACCCAACGGTCTAGCCATTAGGCTATCGGAGCTCTGTCGATGGAAGTCTTAAATATAATAAAAACAAAAAATGCACCTTGGTAATTATTGATTCAAACACTTTGAAATTTACAGGTCGAATAATGAAACTGACTCAGAATTTTTCTCCCTACATAAATAATCAATATTCGCAAAAGAGAAAAATTAAAAAAAAAGAAGAAGAAATTTCAAATTAGAAACTAAAAGTATACATTGAAGATTTTCGTTCAGGCTGGGACTCGAACCCAGGGCCACTCGCTTGGAAGCCTAACACTCTAGCCATTTGTCTATGGGAGCTCTGTCGGTGGGAGTTTTAAATATAATAAAAACAAAAAATGCACCTTGGTAATTGTTTATTTAAACACTTTGAAATCTTCGTGTCGAAAAATTAAACTGACTCAGAATTTTCTTCCCTACATAAATAATCAATAATTGCAAAGGAAAGAAATTGAAAAAAAAAAGAATTTTCAAATTAGAAAAGAAATATATACATTGAAGATATTCACTCCGGCTGGGACTCGAACCCAGGCCACTTGCTTGGAAGACCAGCGGTCTAGCCATTAGGCTATCGGAGTTCTGTCGAGCGGAGTCTTACTGCCTGACTGATACTGCCTGACTGACAGACTGACTCACTGACTGACTGATACTGACTGACTGACTCACTGACTGACCGAGACTGACTGACTAACTGCCTGACTGACTGATACTGGACTGAACGACTGACTGACTGACTGACTGACTAACTGACTGACTGAGACTGACTGACTGACTGCTTGACTCTCTGACTGGCTATTTCACTGACTGACTGAATGACTAAATGACTGACTGACACTGACTGACTGACTGCTTGACTACCTACTGACTGCTTGACTGACTAACTGACTGGACAGGACTGACCGACTGACTGACTGACAGACTGACTGAATAAGGATGACTGACAGACTGACTGAATAAGGCTGACTGACTGACTGACTGACAGACTGACTGAATAAGGCTGACCGACTGACTGACTGCCTGACTGACTGACTGACTGAATGACTGACTGACTGACTGACCGAGACTGACTGACTGACTGACTGAGACTGGACTGGACTGACTGACTGACTGAGACTGACTGACTGCTTTAGTGACTAACTGACTGCACAGGACTGACCGACTGACTAACTGCCTGACTGACTGACTGACTGAATGACTGACTGACTGAGACTAAATGACTGACTGCTTGACTGACTGGCTGAAGGACTAACTGACTGACTGAGTGACTGACTGACTGGACTGACTGACTGAGACTGAATGACTGAGTGCTTGACTGATTGACTGTCAGACTGACTGACTGACTTCGCAAAAGGGAAAAATAAAAAAAAAAGAATTATAAAATTAGAAAAAAATATTTGCATTTAAGATTTCCTTTCCGGCCGGGACTCGAACCCAGTACCACGCGCCAGGAACCCAACGGTCTAGCCATTAGGCTATCGGAGCTCTGTCGATGGAAGTCTTAAATATAATAAAAACAAAAAATGCACCTTGGTAATTATTGATTCAAACACTTTGAAATTTACAGGTCGAATAATTAAACTGACTCAGAATTTTTCTCCCTACATAAATAATCAATATTCGCAAAAGAGAAAAATTAAAAAAAAAAGAAGAAGAAATTTCAAATTAGAAACTAAAAGTATACATTGAAGATTTTCGTTCAGGCTGGGACTCGAACCCAGGGCCACTCGCTTGGAAGCCTAACACTCTAGCCATTAGTCTATGGGAGCTCAGTCGGTGGGAGTTTTAAATATAATAAAAACAAAAAATGCACCTTGGTAATTGTTTATTTAAACAGCTTGAAATCTTCGTGTCGAAAAATTAAACTGACTCAGAATTTTCTTCCCTACATAAATAATCAATAATTGCAAAGGAAAGAAATTGAAAAAAAAAAAGAATTTTCAAATTAGAAAAGAAATATATACATTGAAGATATTCGCTCCGGCTGGGACTCGAACCCAGGCCACTCGCTTGGAAGACCAGCGGTCTAGCCATTAGGCTATCGGAGTTCTGTCGAGCGGAGTCTTACTGCCTGACTGATGCTGCCTGACTGACAGACTGACTCACTGACTGACTGATACTGACTGACTGACTCACTGACTGACCGAGACTGACTGACTAACTGCCTGACTGACTGAGACTGGACTGACTGACTGACTGACTGACTGACTAACTGACTGACTGAGACTGACTGACTGACTGCTTGACTCTCTGACTGGCTATTTCACTGACTGACTGAATGACTAAATGACTGACTGACACTGACTGACTGACTGCTTGACTACCTGACTGACTGCTTGACTGACTAACTGACTGGACAGGACTGACCGACTGACTGACTGACAGACTGACTGAATAAGGATGACTGACAGACTGACTGAATAAGGCTGACTGACTGACTGACTGACTGAATAAGGCTGACCGACTGACTGACTGCCTGACTGACTGACTGACTGAATGACTGACTGACTGACTGACCGAGACTGACTGACTGACTGACTGAGACTGGACTGGACAGACTGACTGACTGACTGACTGAGACTGACTGACTGCTTTAGTGACTAACTGACTGCACAGGACTGACCGACTGACTGACTGACTGACTGCATGACTGACTGACTGACTGAATGACTGACTGACTGAGACTAAATGACTGACTGCTTGACTGACTGGCTGAAGGACTAACTGACTGACTGAGTGACGGACTGACTGGACTGACTGACTGAGACTGAATGACTGAGTGCTTGACTGATTGACTGTCAGACTGACTGACTGACTTCGCAAAAGGGAAAAATAAAAATAAAAGAATTATAAAATTAGAAAAAAATATTTGCATTTAAGATTTCCTTTCCGGCTGGGATTTGAACCCAGGGCGACACTCATGGAAGCCCAACGCTCTCGCCAATATACTATCGGATCTCTGTTGATCGGTGTCTTAATTATAATAAAAACAAAAAATGCACCTTAGTAATTATTGATCTAAAATTTTTGAAATCTAAAGGTCGAATGATTAAACGGACTCAGAATTTTCTTCCGTACATAAATAATCCAAATTTGCAAAAGAAAGAAATTGAAAAAAAAAAGAATCTTCAAATTAGAAGAGAAATATATACATGGAAGATTTTCGTTCCGGCCGGGACTCGAACCCAGTACCACGCGCTTGGAACCCAACGGTCTAGCCATTAGGCTATCGGAGCTCTGTCGGTGGAAGTCTTAAATATAATAAAAACAAAAAATGCACCTTGGTAATGATTGATTCAAACACTTTGAAATTTACAGGTCGAATAATTAAACTGACTCAGAATTTTTCTCCCTACATAAATAATCAATATTCGCAAAAGAGAAAAATTAAAAAAAAAAAGAAGAAGAAATTTCAAATTAGAAACTAAAAGTATACATTGAAGATTTTCGTTCAGGCTGGGACTCGAACCCAGGGCCACTCGCTTGGAAGCCTAACACTCTAGCCATTAGTCTATGGGAGCTCTGTCGTTGGGAGTTTTAAATATAATAAAAACAAAAAATGCACCTTGGTAATTGTTTATTTAAACACTTTGAAATCTTCGTGTCGAAAAATTAAACTGACTCAGAATTTTCTTCCCTACATAAATAATCAATAATTGCAAAGGAAAGAAATTGAAAAAAAAAAGAATTTTCAAATAAGAAAAGAAATATATACATTGAAGATATTCGCTCCGGCTGGGACTCGAACCCAGGCCACTCGCTTGGAAGACCAGCGGTCTAGCCATTAGGCTATCGGAGTTCTGTCGAGCGGAGTCTTACTGCCTGACTGATACTGCCTGACTGACAGACTGACTCACTGACTGACTGATACTGACTGACTGACTCACTGACTGACCGAGACTGACTGACTAACTGCCTGACTGACTGAGACTGGACTGACCGACTGACTGACTGACTGACTGACTAACTGACTGACTGAGACTGACTGACTGACTGCTTGACTCTCTGACTGGCTATTTCACTGACTGACTGAATGACTAAATGACTGACTGACACTGACTGACTGACTGCTTGACTACCTGACTGACTGCTTGACTGACTAACTGACTGGACAGGACTGACCGACTGACTGACTGACAGACTGACTGAATAAGGCTGACTGACTGACTGACAGACTGACTGAATAAGGCTGACCGACTGACTGACTGCCTGACTGACTGACTGACTGAATGACTGACTGACTGACTGACCGAGACTGACTGACTGACTGACTGAGACTGGACTGGACTGACTGACTGACTGACTGACTGAGACTGACTGACTGCTTTAGTGACTAACTGACTGCACAGGACTGACCGACTGACTGACTGACTGACTGAATGACTGACTGACTGAGACTAAATGACTGACTGCTTGACTGACTGGCTGAAGGACTAACTGACTGACTGAGTGACTGACTGACTGGACTGACTGACTGAGACTGAATGACTGAGTGCTTGACTGATTGACTGTCAGACTGACTGACTGACTTCGCAAAAGGGAAAAATAAAAAAAAAAAGAATTATAAAATTAGAAAAAAATATTTGCATTTAAGATTTCCTTTCCGGCCGGGACTCGAACCCAGTACCACGCGCTAGGAACCCAACGGTCTAGCCATTAGGCTATCGGAGCTCTGTCGATGGAAGTCTTAAATATAATAAAAACAAAAAATGCACCTTGGTAATTATTGATTCAAACACTTTGAAATTTACAGGTCGAATAATTAAACTGACTCAGAATTTTTCTCCCTACATAAATAATCAATATTCGCAAAAGAGAAAAATTAAAAAAAAAAGAAGAAGAAATTTCAAATTAGAAACTAGAAGTATACATTGAAGATTTTCGTTCAGGCTGTGACTCGAACCAGGGGCCACTCGCTTGGAAGCCTAACACTCTAGCCATTAGTCTATGGGAGCTCTGTCGGTGGGAGTTTTAAATATAATAAAAACAAAAAATGCACCTTGGTAATTGTTTATTTAAACACTTTGAAATCTTCGTGTCGAAAAATTAAACTGACTCAGAATTTTCTTCCCTACATAAATAATCAATAATTGCAAAGGAAAGAAATTGAAAAAAAAAAGAATTTTCAAATAAGAAAAGAAATATATACATTGAAGATATTCGCTCCGGCTGGGACTCGAACCCAGGCCACTCGCTTGGAAGACCAGCGGTCTAGCCATTAGGCTATCGGAGTTCTGTCGAGCGGAGTCTTACTGCCTGACTGATACTGCCTGACTGACAGACTGACTCACTGACTGACTGATACTGACTGACTGACTCACTGACTGACCGAGACTGACTGACTAACTGCCTGACTGACTGAGACTGGACTGACCGACTGACTGACTGACTGACTGACTAACTGACTGACTGAGACTGACTGACTGACTGCTTGACTCTCTGACTGGCTATTTCACTGACTGACTGAATGACTAAATGACTGACTGACACTGACTGACTGACTGCTTGACTACCTGACTGACTGCTTGACTGACTAACTGACTGGACAGGACTGACCGACTGACTGACTGACAGACTGACTGAATAAGGCTGACTGACTGACTGACAGACTGACTGAATAAGGCTGACCGACTGACTGACTGCCTGACTGACTGACTGACTGAATGACTGACTGACTGACTGACCGAGACTGACTGACTGACTGACTGAGACTGGACTGGACTGACTGACTGACTGACTGACTGAGACTGACTGACTGCTTTAGTGACTAACTGACTGCACAGGACTGACCGACTGACTGACTGACTGACTGAATGACTGACTGACTGAGACTAAATGACTGACTGCTTGACTGACTGGCTGAAGGACTAACTGACTGACTGAGTGACTGACTGACTGGACTGACTGACTGAGACTGAATGACTGAGTGCTTGACTGATTGACTGTCAGACTGACTGACTGACTTCGCAAAAGGGAAAAATTAAAAAAAAAGAATTATAAAATTAGAAAAAAATATTTGCATTTAAGATTTCCTTTCCGGCCGGGACTCGAACCCAGTACCACGCGCTAGGAACCCAACGGTCTAGCCATTAGGCTATCGGAGCTCTGTCGATGGAAGTCTTAAATATAATAAAAACAAAAAATGCACCTTGGTAATTATTGATTCAAACACTTTGAAATTTACAGGTCGAATAATTAAACTGACTCAGAATTTTTCTCCCTACATAAATAATCAATATTCGCAAAAGAGAAAAATTAAAAAAAAAAGAAGAAGAAATTTCAAATTAGAAACTAGAAGTATACATTGAAGATTTTCGTTCAGGCTGTGACTCGAACCCAGGGCCACTCGCTTGGAAGCCTAACACTCTAGCCATTAGTCTATGGGAGCTCTGTCGGTGGGAGTTTTAAATATAATAAAAACAAAAAATGCACCTTGGTAATTGTTTATTTAAACACTTTGAAATCTTCGTGTCGAAAAATTAAACTGACTCAGAATTTTCTTCCCTACATAAATAATCAATAATTGCAAAGGAAAGAAATTGAAAAAAAAAAGAATTTTCAAATTAGAAAAGAAATATATACACTGAAGATATTCGCTCCGGCTGGGACTCGAACCCAGGCCACTCGCTTGGAAGACCAGCGGTCTAGCCATTAGGCTATCGGAGTTCTGTCGAGCGGAGTCTTACTGCCTGACTGATACTGCCTGACTGACAGACTGACTCACTGACTGACTGATACTGACTGACTGACTCACTGACTGACCGAGACTGACTGACTAACTGCCTGACTGACTGAGACTGGACTGACTGACTGACTGACTGACTGACTGACTAACTGACTGACTGAGACTGACTGACTGACTGCTTGACTCTCTGACTGGCTATTTCACTGACTGACTGAATGACTAAATGACTGACTGACACTGACTGACTGACTGCTTGACTACCTGACTGACTGCTTGACTGACCAACTGACTGGACAGGACTGACCGACTGACTGACTGACAGACTGACTAAATAAGGATGACTGACAGACTGACTGAATAAGGCTGACTGACTGACTGACTGACTGACAGACTGACTGAATAAGGCTGACCGACTGACTGACTGCCTGACTGACTGACTGACTGAATGACTGACTGACTGACTGACCGAGACTGACTGACTGACTGACTGAGACTGGACTGGACTGACTGACTGACTGACTGACTGAGACTGACTGACTGCTTTAGTGACTAACTGACTGCACAGGACTGACCGACTGACTGACTGACTGACTGCCTGACTGACTGACTGCCTGACTGACTGACTGACTGAATGACTGACTGACTGAGACTAAATGACTGACTGCTTGACTGACTGGCTGAAGGACTAACTGACTGACTGAGTGACTGACTGACTGGACTGACTGAGTGAGACTGAATGACTGAGTGCTTGACTGATTGACTGTCAGACTGACTGACTGACTTCGCAAAAGGGAAAAATAAAAAAAAAAAGAATTATAAAATTAGAAAAAAATATTTGCATTTAAGATTTCCTTTCCGGCCGGGACTCGAACCCAGTACCACGCGCTAGGAACCCAACGGTCTAGCCATTAGGCTATCGGAGCTCTGTCGACGGAAGTCTTAAATATAATAAAACAAAAAATGCACCTTGGTAATTATTGATTCAAACACTTTGAAATTTACAGGTCGAATAATTAAACTGACTCAGAATTTTTCTCCCTACATAAATAATCAATATTCGCAAAAGAGAAAAATTAAAAAAAAAAAAAAGAAATTTCAAATTAGAAACTAAAAGTATACATTGAAGATTTTCGTTCAGGCTGGGACTCGAACCCAGGGCCACTCGCTTGGAAGTCTAACACTCTAGCCATTAGTCTATGGGAGCTCTGTCGGTGGGAGTTTTAAATATAATAAAAACAAAAAATGCACCTTGGTAATTGTTTATTTAAACACTTTGAAATCTTCGTGTCGAAAAATTAAACTGACTCAGAATTTTCTTCCCTACATAAATAATCAATAATTGCAAAGGAAAGAAATTGAAAAAAAAAAAGAATTTTCAAATTAGAAAAGAAATATATACATTGAAGATATTCGCTCCGGCTGGGACTCGAACCCAGGCCACTCGCTTGGAAGACCAATGGTCTAGCCATTAGGCTATCGGAGTTCTGTCGAGCGGAGTCTTACTGCCTGACTGATACTGCCTGACTGACAGACTGACTCACTGACTGACTGATACTGACTGACTGACTCACTGACTGACCGAGACTGACTGACTAACTGCCTGACTGACTGAGACTGGACTGACTGACTGACTGACTGACTGACTGACTAACTGACTGACTGAGACTGACTGACTGACTGCTTGACTCTCTGACTGGCTATTTCACTGACTGACTGAATGACTAAATGACTGACTGACACTGACTGACTGACTGCTTGACTACCTGACTGACTGCTTGACTGACCAACTGACTGGACAGGACTGACCGACTGACTGACTGACAGACTGACTGAATAAGGATGACTGACAGACTGACTGAATAAGGCTGACTGACTGACTGACTGACAGACTGACTGAATAAGGCTGACCGACTGACTGACTGCCTGACTGACTGACTGACTGAATGACTGACTGACTGACTGACCGAGACTGACTGACTGACTGACTGACTGACTGAGACTGACTGACTGCTTTAGTGACTAACTGACTGCACAGGACTGACCGACTGACTGACGGACTGACTGCCTGACTGACTGACTGACTGAATGACTGACTGACTGAGACTAAATGACTGACTGCTTGACTGACTGGCTGAAGGACTAACTGACTGACTGAGTGACTGACTGACTGGACTGACTGACTGAGACTGAATGACTGAGTGCTTGACTGATTGACTGTCAGACTGACTGACTGACTTCGCAAAAGGGAAAAATAAAAAAAAAAGAATTATAAAAAAATATATGCATTTAAGATTTCCTTTCCGGCCGGGACTCGAACCCAGTACCACGCGCTAGGAACCCAACGGTCTAGCCATTAGGCTATCGGAGCTCTGTCGACGGAAGTCTTAAATATAATAAAAACAAAAAATGCACCTTGGTAATTATTGATTCAAACACTTTGAAATTTACAGGTCGAATAATTAAACTGACTCAGAATTTTTCTCCCTACATAAATAATCAATATTCGCAAAAGAGAAAAATTAAAAAAAAAGAAGAAGAAATTTCAAATTAGAAACTAAAAGTATACATTGAAGATTTTCGTTCAGGCTGGGACTCGAACCCAGGGCCACTCGCTTGGAAGTCTAACACTCTAGCCATTAGTCTATGGGAGCTCTGTCGGTGGGAGTTTTAAATATAATAAAAACAAAAAATGCACCTTGGTAATTGTTTATTTAAACACTTTGAAATCTTCGTGTCGAAAAATTAAACTGACTCAGAATTTTCTTCCCTACATAAATAATCAATAATTGCAAAGGAAAGAAATTGAAAAAAAAAAGAATTTTCAAATTAGAAAAGAAATATATACACTGAAGATATTCGCTCCGGCTGGGACTCGAACCCAGGCCACTCGCTTGGAAGACCAGCGGTCTAGCCATTAGGCTATCGGAGTTCTGTCGAGCGGAGTCTTACTGCCTGACTGATACTGCCTGACTGACAGACTGACTCACTGACTGACTGATACTGACTGACTGACTCACTGACTGACCGAGACTGACTGACTAACTGCCTGACTGACTGAGACTGGACTGACTGACTGACTGACTGACTGACTGACTAACTGACTGACTGAGACTGACTGACTGACTGCTTGACTCTCTGACTGGCTATTTCACTGACTGACTGAATGACTAAATGACTGACTGACACTGACTGACTGACTGCTTGACTACCTGACTGACTGCTTGACTGACCAACTGACTGGACAGGACTGACCGACTGACTGACTGACAGACTGACTGAATAAGGATGACTGACAGACTGACTGAATAAGGCTGACTGACTGACTGACTGACTGACAGACTGACTGAATAAGGCTGACCGACTGACTGACTGCCTGACTGACTGACTGACTGAATGACTGACTGACTGACTGACCGAGACTGACTGACTGACTGACTGAGACTGGACTGGACTGACTGACTGACTGACTGACTGAGACTGACTGACTGCTTTAGTGACTAACTGACTGCACAGGACTGACCGACTGACTGACTGACTGACTGCCTGACTGACTGACTGCCTGACTGACTGACTGACTGAATGACTGACTGACTGAGACTAAATGACTGACTGCTTGACTGACTGGCTGAAGGACTAACTGACTGACTGAGTGACTGACTGACTGGACTGACTGAGTGAGACTGAATGACTGAGTGCTTGACTGATTGACTGTCAGACTGACTGACTGACTTCGCAAAAGGGAAAAATAAAAAAAAAGAATTATAAAATTAGAAAAAAATATTTGCTTTTAAGATTTCCTTTCCGGCCGGGACTCGAACCCAGTACCACGCGCTAGGAACCCAACGGTCTAGCCATTAGGCTATCGGAGCTCTGTCGATGGAAGTCTTAAATATAATAAAAACAAAAAATGCACCTTGGTAATTATTGATTCAAACACTTTGAAATTTACAGGTCGAATAATTAAACTGACTCAGAATTTTTCTCCCTACATAAATAATCAATATTCGCAAAAGAGAAAAATTAAAAAAAAAGAAGAAGAAATTTCAAATTAGAAACTAAAAGTATACATTGAAGATTTTCGTTCAGGCTGGGACTCGAACCCAGGGCCACTCGCTTGGAAGCCTAACACTCTAGCCATTAGTCTATGGGAGCTCTGTCGGTGGGAGTTTTAAATATAATAAAAACAAAAAATGCACCTTGGTAATTGTTTATTTAAACACTTTGAAATCTTCGTGTCGAAAAATTAAACTGACTCAAAATTTTCTTCCCTACATAAATAATCAATAATTGCAAAGGAAAGAAATTGAAAAAAAAAAGAATTTTCAAATTAGAAAAGAAATATATACATTGAAGATATTCGCTCCGGCTGGGACTCGAACCCAGGCCACTCGCTTGGAAGACCAGCGGTCTAGCCATTAGGCTATCGGAGTTCTGTCGAGCGGAGTCTTACTGCCTGACTGATACTGCCTGACTGACAGACTGACTCACTGACTGACTGATACTGACTGACTGACTCACTGACTGACCGAGACTGACTGACTAACTGCCTGACTGACTGAGACTGGACTGACTGACTGACTGACTGACTGACTGACTAACTGACTGACTGAGACTGACTGACTGACTGCTTGACTCTCTGACTGGCTATTTCACTGACTGACTGAATGACTAAATGACTGACTGACACTGACTGACTGACTGCTTGACTACCTGACTAACTGCTTGACTGACTAACTGACTGGACAGGACTGACCGACTGACTGACTGACAGACTGACTGAATAAGAATGACTGACAGACTGACTGAATAAGGCTGACTGACTGACTGACTGACAGACTGACTGAATAAGGCTGACCGACTGACTGACTGCCTGACTGACTGACTGACTGAATGACTGACTGACTGACTGACCGAGACTGACTGACTGACTGACTGACTGAGACTGACTGACTGCTTTAGTGACTAACTGACTGCACAGGACTGACCGACTGACTGACGGACTGACTGCCTGACTGACTGACTGACTGAATGACTGACTGACTGAGACTAAATGACTGACTGCTTGACTGACTGGCTGAAGGACTAACTGACTGACTGAGTGACTGACTGACTGGACTGACTGACTGAGACTGAATGACTGAGTGCTTGACTGATTGACTGTCAGACTGACTGACTGACTTCGCAAAAGGGAAAAATAAAAAAAAAGAATTATAAAAAAATATATGCATTTAAGATTTCCTTTCCGGCCGGGACTCGAACCCAGTACCACGCGCTAGGAACCCAACGGTCTAGCCATTAGGCTATCGGAGCTCTGTCGACGGAAGTCTTAAATATAATAAAAACAAAAAATGCACCTTGGTAATTATTGATTCAAACACTTTGAAATTTACAGGTCGAATAATTAAACTGACTCAGAATTTTTCTCCCTACATAAATAATCAATATTCGCAAAAGAGAAAAATTAAAAAAAAAGAAGAAGAAATTTCAAATTAGAAACTAAAAGTATACATTGAAGATTTTCGTTCAGGCTGGGACTCGAACCCAGGGCCACTCGCTTGGAAGCCTAACACTCTAGCCATTAGTCTATGGGAGCTCTGTCGGTGGGAGTTTTAAATATAATAAAAACAAAAAATGCACCTTGGTAATTGTTTATTTAAACACTTTGAAATCTTCGTGTCGAAAAATTAAACTGACTCAAAATTTTCTTCCCTACATAAATAATCAATAATTGCAAAGGAAAGAAATTGAAAAAAAAAAGAATTTTCAAATTAGAAAAGAAATATATACATTGAAGATATTCGCTCCGGCTGGGACTCGAACCCAGGCCACTCGCTTGGAAGACCAGCGGTCTAGCCATTAGGCTATCGGAGTTCTGTCGAGCGGAGTCTTACTGCCTGACTGATACTGCCTGACTGACAGACTGACTCACTGACTGACTGATACTGACTGACTGACTCACTGACTGACCGAGACTGACTGACTAACTGCCTGACTGACTGAGACTGGACTGACTGACTGACTGACTGACTGACTACTGACTGACTGAGACTGACTGACTGACTGCTTGACTCTCTGACTGGCTATTTCACTGACTGACTGAATGACTAAATGACTGACTGACACTGACTGACTGACTGCTTGACTACCTGACTAACTGCTTGACTGACTAACTGACTGGACAGGACTGACCGACTGACTGACTGACAGACTGACTGAATAAGAATGACTGACAGACTGACTGAATAAGGCTGACTGACTGACTGACTGACAGACTGACTGAATAAGGCTGACCGACTGACTGACTGCCTGACTGACTGACTGACTGAATGACTGACTGACTGACTGACCGAGACTGACTGACTGACTGACTGACTGAGACTGACTGACTGCTTTAGTGACTAACTGACTGCACAGGACTGACCGACTGACTGACGGACTGACTGCCTGACTGACTGACTGACTGAATGACTGACTGACTGAGACTAAATGACTGACTGCTTGACTGACTGGCTGAAGGACTAACTGACTGACTGAGTGACTGACTGACTGGACTGACTGACTGAGACTGAATGACTGAGTGCTTGACTGATTGACTGTCAGACTGACTGACTGACTTCGCAAAAGGGAAAAATAAAAAAAAAGAATTATAAAAAAATATATGCATTTAAGATTTCCTTTCCGGCCGGGACTCGAACCCAGTACCACGCGCTAGGAACCCAACGGTCTAGCCATTAGGCTATCGGAGCTCTGTCGACGGAAGTCTTAAATATAATAAAAACAAAAAATGCACCTTGGTAATTATTGATTCAAACACTTTGAAATTTACAGGTCGAATAATTAAACTGACTCAGAATTTTTCTCCCTACATAAATAATCAATATTCGCAAAAGAGAAAAATTAAAAAAAAAGAAGAAGAAATTTCAAATTAGAAACTAAAAGTATACATTGAAGATTTTCGTTCAGGCTGGGACTCGAACCCAGGGCCACTCGCTTGGAAGTCTAACACTCTAGCCATTAGTCTATGGGAGCTCTGTCGGTGGGAGTTTTAAATATAATAAAAACAAAAAATGCACCTTGGTAATTGTTTATTTAAACACTTTGAAATCTTCGTGTCGAAAAATTAAACTGACTCAGAATTTTCTTCCCTACATAAATAATCAATAATTGCAAAGGAAAGAAATTGAAAAAAAAAAGAATTTTCAAATTAGAAAAGAAATATATACATTGAAGATATTCGCTCCGGCTGGGACTCGAACCCAGGCCACTCGCTTGGAAGACCAGCGGTCTAGCCATTAGGCTATCGGAGTTCTGTCGAGCGGAGTCTTACTGCCTGACTGATACTGCCTGACTGACAGACTGACTCACTGACTGACTGATACTGACTGACTGACTCACTGACTGACCGAGACTGACTGACTAACTGCCTGACTGACTGAGACTGGACTGACTGACTGACTGACTGACTGACTGACTAACTGACTGACTGAGACTGACTGACTGACTGCTTGACTCTCTGACTGGCTATTTCACTGACTGACTGAATGACTAAATGACTGACTGACACTGACTGACTGACTGCTTGACTACCTGACTGACTGCTTGACTGACCAACTGACTGGACAGGACTGACCGACTGACTGACTGACAGACTGACTGAATAAGGATGACTGACAGACTGACTGAATAAGGCTGACTGACTGACTGACTGACAGACTGACTGAATAAGGCTGACCGACTGACTGACTGCCTGACTGACTGACTGACTGAATGACTGACTGACTGACTGACCGAGACTGACTGACTGACTGACTGAGACTGAACTGGACTGACTGACTGACTGACTGACTGAGACTGACTGACTGCTTTAGTGACTAACTGACTGCACAGGACTGACCGACTGACTGACTGACTGACTGCCTGACTGACTGACTGCCTGACTGACTGACTGACTGAATGACTGACTGACTGAGACTAAATGACTGACTGCTTGACTGACTGGCTGAAGGACTAACTGACTGACTGAGTGACTGACTGACTGGACTGACTGAGTGAGACTGAATGACTGAGTGCTTGACTGATTGACTGTCAGACTGACTTACTGACTTCGCAAAAGGGAAAAATAAAAAAAAAGAATTATAAAATTAGAAAAAAATATTTGCATTTAAGATTTCCTTTCCGGCCGGGACTCGAACCCAGTACCACGCGCTAGGAACCCAACGGTCTAGCCATTAGGCTATCGGAGCTCTGTCGATGGAAGTCTTAAATATAATAAAAACAAAAAATGCACCTTGGTAATTATTGATTCAAACACTTTGAAATTTACAGGTCGAATAATTAAACTGACTCAGAATTTTTCTCCCTACATAAATAATCAATATTCGCAAAAGAGAAAAATTAAAAAAAAGAAGAAGAAATTTCAAATTAGAAACTAAAAGTATACATTGAAGATTTTCGTTCAGGCTGGGACTCGAACCCAGGGCCACTCGCTTGGAAGCCTAACACTCTAGCCATTAGTCCATGGGAGCTCTGTCGGTGGGAGTTTTAAATATAATAAAAACAAAAAATGCACCTTGGTAATTGTTTATTTAAACACTTTGAAATCTTCGTGTCGAAAAATTAAACTGACTCAAAATTTTCTTCCCTACATAAATAATCAATAATTGCAAAGGAAAGAAATTGAAAAAAAAAAGAATTTTCAAATTAGAAAAGAAATATATACATTGAAGATATTCGCTCCGGCTGGGACTCGAACCCAGGCCACTCGCTTGGAAGACCAGCGGTCTAGCCATTAGGCTATCGGAGTTCTGTCGAGCGGAGTCTTACTGCCTGACTGATACTGCCTGACTGACAGACTGACTCACTGACTGACTGATACTGACTGACTGACTCACTGACTGACCGAGACTGACTGACTAACTGCCTGACTGACTGAGACTGGACTGACTGACTGACTGACTGACTGACTGACTAACTGACTGACTGAGACTGACTGACTGACTGCTTGACTCTCTGACTGGCTATTTCACTGACTGACTGAATGACTAAATGACTGACTGACACTGACTGACTGACTGCTTGATTACCTGACTGACTGCTTGACTGACTAACTGACTGGACAGGACTGACCGACTGACTGACTGACAGACTGACTGAATAAGGATGACTGACAGACTGACTGAATAAGGATGACTGACAGACTGACTAAATAAGGCTGACTGACTGACTGACTGACAGACTGACTGAATAAGGCTGACCGACTGACTGACTGCCTGACTGACTGACTGACTGAATGACTGACTGACTGACTGACCGAGACTGACTGACTGACTGACTGAGACTGGACTGGACTGACTGACTGACTGACTGACTGAGACTGACTGACTGCTTTAGTGACTAACTGACTGCACAGGACTGACCGACTGACTGACTGACTGACTGCCTGACTGACTGAATGACTGACTGACTGAGACTAAATGACTGACTGCTTGACTGACTGGCTGAAGGACTAACTGACTGACTGAGTGACTGACTGACTGGACTGACTGACTGAGACTGAATGACTGAGTGCTTGACTGATTGACTGTCAGACTGACTGACTGACTTCGCAAAAGGGAAAAATAAAAAAAAAGAATTATAAAAAAATATTTGCATTTAAGATTTCCTTTCCGGCCGGGACTCGAACCCAGTACCACGCGCTAGGAACCCAACGGTCTAGCCATTAGGCTATCGGAGTTCTGTCGATGGAAGTCTTAAATATAGTAAAAACAAAAAATGCACCTTGGTAATTATTGATTCAAACACTTTGAAATTTACAGGTCGAATAATTAAACTGACTCAGAATTTTTCTCCCTACATAAATAATCAATATTCGCAAAAGAGAAAAATTAAAAAAAAAAAGAAGAAGAAATTTCAAATTAGAAACTAAACGTATACATTGAAGATTTTCGTTCAGGCTGGGACTTGAACCCAGGGCCACTCGCTTGGAAGCCTAACACTCTAGCCATTAGTCTATGGGAGCTCTGTCGGTGGGAGTTTTAAATATAATAAAAACAAAAAATGCACCTTGGTAATTGTTTATTTAAACACTTTGAAATCTTCGTGTCGAAAAATTAAACTGACTCAGAATTTTCTTCCCTACATAAATAATCAATAATTGCAAAGGAAAGAAATTGAAAAAAAAAGAATTTTCAAATTAGAAAAGAAATATATACATTGAAGATGTTCGCTCCGGCTGGGACTCGAACCCAGGCCACTCGCTTGGAAGACCAGCGGTCTAGCCATTAGGCTATCGGAGTTCTGTCGAGCGGAGTCTTACTGCCTGACTGATACTGCCTGACTGACAGACTGACTCACTGACTGACTGATACTGACTGACTGACTCACTGACTGACCGAGACTGACTGAATAACTGCCTGACTGACTGAGACTGGACTGACTGACTGACTGCTTGACTCTCTGACTGGCTATTTCACTGACTGACTGAATGACTAAATGACTGACTGACACTGACTGACTGACTGCTTGACTACCTGACTGACTGCTTGACTGACTAACTGACTGGACAGGACTGACCGACTGACTGACTGACAGACTGACTGAATAAGGATGACTGACAGACTGACTGAATAAGGCTGACTGACTGACTGACTGACAGACTGACTGAATAAGGCTGACCGACTGACTGACTGCCTGACTGACTGACTGACTGAATGACTGACTGACTGACTGACCGAGACTGACTGACTGACTGACTGAGACTGGACTGGACTGACTGACTGACTGACTGACTGAGACTGACTGACTGCTTTAGTGACTAACTGACTGCACAGGACTGACCGACTGACTGACTGACTGACTGCCTGACTGACTGACTGACTGAATGACTGACTGACTGAGACTAAATGACTGACTGCTTGACTGACTGGCTGAAGGACTAACTGACTGACTGAGTGACTGACTGACTGGACTGACTGACTGAGACTGAATGACTGAGTGCTTGACTGATTGACTGTCAGACTGACTGATTGACTTCGCAAAAGGGAAAAATAAAAAAAAAGAATTATAAAATTAGAAAAAAATATTTGCATTTAAGATTTCCTTTCCGGCTGGGATTTGAACCCAGGGCGACACTCATGGAAGCCCAACGCTCGCCAATATAATATCGGATCTCTGTTGATCGGTGTCTTAATTATAATAAAAACAAAAAATGCACCTTAGTAATTATTGATCTAAAATCTTTGAAATCTAAAGGTCGAATGATTAAACTGACTCAGAATTTTCTTCCGTACATAAATAATCCATATTTGCAAAAGAAAGAAATTGAAAAAAAAAAGAATCTTCAAATTAGAAGAGAAATATATACATGGAAGATTTTCGTTCCGGCCGGGACTCGAACCCAGTACCACGCACTTGGAACCCAACGGTCTAGCCATTAGGCTATCGGAGCTCTGTCGATGGAAGTCTTAAATATAATAAAAACAAAAAATGCACCTTGGTAATTATTGATTCAAACACTTTGAAATTTACAGGTCGAATAATTAAACTGACTCAGAATTTTTCTCCCTACATAAATAATCAATATTCGCAAAAGAGAAAAATTAAAAAAAAAAGAAGAAGAAATTTCAAATTAGAAACTAAAAGTATACATTGAAGATTTTCGTTCAGGCTGGGACTCGAACCCAGGGCCACTCGCTTGGAAGCCTAACACTCTAGCCATTAGTCTATGGGAGCTCTGTCGGTGGGAGTTTTAAATATAATAAAAACAAAAAATGCACCTTGGTAATTGTTTATTTAAACACTTTGAAATCTTCGTGTCGAAAAATTAAACTGACGGAGAATTTTCTTCCCTACATAAATAATCAATAATTGCAAAGGAAAGAAATTGAAAAAAAAAAGAATTTTCAAATTAGAAAAGAAATATATACATTGAAGATATTCGCTCCGGCTGGGACTCGAACCCAGGCCACTCGCTTTTAAGACCAGCGGTCTAGCCATTAGGCTATCGGAGTTCTGTCGAGCGGAGTCTTACTGCCTGACTGATACTGCCTGACTGACAGACTGACTCACTGACTGACTGATACTGACTGACTGACTCACTGACTGACCGAGACTGACTGACTAACTGCCTGACTGACTGAGACTGGACTGACTGACTGACTGACTGACTGTCTAACTGACTGACTGAGACTGACTGACTGACTGCTTGACTCTCTGACTGGCTATTTCACTGACTGACTGAATGACTAAATGACTGACTGACTGACTGCTTGACTACCTGACTGACTGCTTGACTGACTAACTGACTGGACAGGACTGACCGACTGACTGACTGACAGACTGACTGAATAAGGATGACTGACAGACTGACTGAATAAGGCTGACTGACTGACTGACTGACAGACTGACTGAATAAGGCTGACCGACTGACTGACTGCCTGACTGACTGACTGACTGAATGACTGACTGACTGACTGACCGAGACTGAGTGACTGACTGACTGAGACTGGACTGGACTGACTGACTGACTGACTGACTGAGACTGACTGACTGCTTTAGTGACTAACTGACTGCACAGGACTGACCGACTGACTGACTGACTGACTGCCTGAATGACTGACTGACTGAATGACTGACTGACTGAGACTAAATGACTGACTGCTTGACTGACTGGCTGAAGGACTAACTGACTGACTGAGTGACTGACTGACTGGACTGACTGACTGAGACTGAATGACTGAGTGCTTGACTGATTGACTGTCAGACTGACTGACTGACTTCGCAAAAGGGAAAAATAAAAAAAAAAGAATTATAAAATTAGAAAAAAAATGTTTGCATTTAAGATTTCCTTTCCGGCCGGGACTCGAACCCAGTACCACGCGCTAGGAACCCAACGGTCTAGCAATTAGGCTATCGGAGCTCTGTCGATGGAAGTCTTAAATATAATAAAAACAAAAAATGCACCTTGGTAATTATTGATTCAAACACTTTGAAATTTACAGGTCGAATAATTAAACTGACTCAGAATTTTTCTCCCTACATAAATAATCAATATTCGCAAAGGAGAAAAATTAAAAAAAAAGAAGAAGAAATTTCAAATTAGAAACTAAAATTATACATTGAAGATTTTCGTTCAGGCTGGGACTCGAACCCAGGGCCACTCGCTTGGAAGCCTAACACTCTAGCCATTAGTCTATGGGAGCTCTGTCGGTGGGAGTTTTAAATATAATAAAAACAAAAAATGCACCTTGGTAATTGTTTATTTAAACACTTTGAAATCTTTGTGTCGAAAAATTAAACTGACTCAGAATTTTCTTCCCTACATAAATAATCAATAATTGCAAAGGAAAGAAATTGAAAAAAAAAAGAATTTTCAAATTAGAAAAGAAATATATACATTGAAGATATTCGCTCCGGCTGGGACTCGAACCCAGGCCACTCGCTTGGAAGACCAGCGGTCTAGCCATTAGGCTATCGGAGTTCTGTCGAGCGGAGTCTTACTGCCTGACTGATACTGCCTGACTGACAGACTGACTCACTGACTGACTGATACTGACTGACTGACTCACTGACTGACCGAGACTGACTGACTAACTGCCTGACTGACTGAGACTGGACTGACTGACTGACTGACTGACTGACTGACTAACTGACTGACTGAGACTGACTGACTGACTGCTTGACTCTCTGACTGGCTATTTCACTGACTGACTGAATGACTAAATGACTGACTGACACTGACTGACTGACTGCTTGACTACCTGACTGACTGCTTGACTGACCAACTGACTGGACAGGACTGACCGACTGACTGACTGACAGACTGACTGAATAAGGATGACTGACAGACTGACTGAATAAGGCTGACTGACTGACTGACTGACAGACTGACTGAATAAGGCTGACCGACTGACTGACTGCCTGACTGACTGACTGACTGAATGACTGACTGACTGACTGACCGAGACTGACTGACTGACTGACTGAGACTGGACTGGACTGACTGACTGACTGACTGACTGAGACTGACTGACTGCTTTAGTGACTAACTGACTGCACAGGACTGACCGACTGACTGACTGACTGACTGCCTGACTGACTGACTGCCTGACTGACTGACTGACTGCCTGACTGACTGACTGACTGAATGACTGACTGACTGAGACTAAATGACTGACTGCTTGACTGACTGGCTGAAGGACTAACTGACTGACTGAGTGACTGACTGACTGGACTGACTGAGTGAGACTGAATGACTGAGTCATTGACTGATTGACTGTCAGACTGACTGACTGACTTCGCAAAAGGGAAAAATAAAAAAAAAGAATTATAAAATTAGAAAAAAATATTTGCATTTAAGATTTCCTTTCCGGCCGGGACTCGAACCCAGTACCACGCGCTAGGAACCCAACGGTCTAGCCATTAGGCTATCGGAGCTCTGTCGATGGAAGTCTTAAATATAATAAAAACAAAAAATGCACCTTGGTAATTATTGATTCAAACACTTTGAAATTTACAGGTCGAATAATTAAACTGACTCAGAATTTTTCTCCCTACATAAATAATCAATATTCGCAAAAGAGAAAAATTAAAAAAAAAAGAAGAAGAAATTTCAAATTAGAAACTAAAATTATACATTGAAGATTTTCGTTCAGGCTGGGACTCGAACCCAGGGCCACTCGCTTGGAAGCCTAACACTCTAGCCATTAGTCTATGGGAGCTCTGTCGGTGGGAGTTTTAAATATAATAAAAACAAAAAATGCACCTTGGTAATTGTTTATTTAAACACTTTGAAATCTTTGTGTCGAAAAATTAAACTGACTCAGAATTTTCTTCCCTACATAAATAATCAATAATTGCAAAGGAAAGAAATTGAAAAAAAAAAGAATTTTCAAATTAGAAAAGAAATATATACATTGAAGATATTCGCTCCGGCTGGGACTCAAACCCAGGCCACTCGCTTGGAAGACCAGCGGTCTAGCCATTAGGCTATCGGAGTTCTGTCGAGCGGAGTCTTACTGCCTGACTGATACTGCCTGACTGACAGACTGACTCACTGGCTGACTGATACTGACTGACTGACTCACTGACTGACCGAGACTGACTGACTAACTGCCTGACTGACTGAGACTGGACTGACTGACTGACTGACTGACTGACTGACTAACTGACTGACTGAGACTGACTGACTGACTGCTTGACTCTCTGACTGGCTATTTCACTGACTGACTGAATGACTAAATGACTGACTGACACTGACTGACTGACTGCTTGACTACCTGACTGACTGCTTGACTGACCAACTGACTGGACAGGACTGACCGACTGACTGACTGACAGACTGACTGAATAAGGATGACTGACAGACTGACTGAATAAGGCTGACTGACTGACTGACTGACAGACTGACTGAATAAGGCTGACCGACTGACTGACTGCCTGACTGACTGACTGACTGAATGACTGACTGACTGACTGACCGAGACTGACTGACTGACTGACTGAGACTGGACTGGACTGACTGACTGACTGACTGACTGAGACTGACTGACTGCTTTAGTGACTAACTGACTGCACAGGACTGACCGACTGACTGACTGACTGACTGCCTGACTGACTGACTGCCTGACTGACTGACTGACTGCCTGACTGACTGACTGACTGAATGACTGACTGACTGAGACTAAATGACTGACTGCTTGACTGACTGGCTGAAGGACTAACTGACTGACTGAGTGACTGACTGACTGGACTGACTGAGTGAGACTGAATGACTGAGTGCTTGACTGATTGACTGTCAGACTGACTGACTGACTTCGCAAAAGGGAAAAATAAAAAAAAAGAATTATAAAATTAGAAAAAAATATTTGCATTTAAGATTTCCTTTCCGGCCGGGACTCGAACCCAGTACCACGCGCTAGGAACCCAACGGTCTAGCCATTAGGCTATCGGAGCTCTGTCGATGGAAGTCTTAAATATAATAAAAACAAAAAATGCACCTTGGTAATTATTGATTCAAACACTTTGAAATTTACAGGTCGAATAATTAAACTGACTCAGAATTTTTCTCCCTACATAAATAATCAATATTCGCAAAAGAGAAAAATTAAAAAAAAATAAGAAGAAATTTCAAATTAGAAACTAAAAGTATACATTGAAGATTTTCGTTCAGGCTGGGACTCGAACCCAGGGCCACTCGCTTGGAAGCCTAACACTCTAGCCATTAGTCTATGGGAGCTCTGTCGGTGGGAGTTTTAAATATAATAAAAACAAAAAATGCACCTTGGTAATTGTTTATTTAAACACTTTGAAATCTTCGTGTCGAAAAATTAAATTGACTCAGAATTTTCTTCCCTACATAAATAATCAATAATTGCAAAGGAAAGAAATTGAAAAAAAAAAGAATTTTCAAATTAGAAAAGAAATATATACATTGAAGATATTCGCTCCGGCTTGGACTCGAACCCAGGCCACTCGCTTGGAAGACCAGCGGTCTAGCCATTAGGCTATCGGAGTTCTGTCGAGCGGAGTCTTACTGCCTGACTGACTAACTCACTGACTGACCGAGACTGACTGACTAACTGCCTGACTGACTGAGACTGGACTGACTGACTGACTGACTGACTAACTGCCTGACTGACTGAGACTGGACTGACTGACTGACTGACTGACTGACTGACTAACTGACTGACTGAGACTGACTGACTGACTGCTTGACTCTCTGACTGGCTATTTCACTGACTGACTGAATGACTAAATGACTGACTGACACTGACTGACTGACTGCTTGACTACCTGACTGACTGCTTGACTGACTAACTGACTGGACAGGACTGACCGACTGACTGACTGACAGACTGACTGAATAAGGATGACTGACAGACTGACTGAATAAGGCTGACTGACTGACTGACTGACAGACTGACTGAATAAGGCTGACCGACTGACTGACTGCCTGACTGACTGAATGACTGACTGACTGACTGACTGACTGACTGACTGAGACTGACTGACTGCTTTAGTGACTAACTGACTGCACAGGTTTGACCGACTGACTGACTGACTCACTGCCTGACTGACTGACTGACTGACTCACTGCCTGACTGACTGACTGACTGAATGACTGACTGACTGAGACTAAATGACAGACTGCTTGACTGACTGGCTGAAGGACTAACTGACTGACTGAGTGACTGACTGACTGGACTGACTGACTGAGACTGAATGACTGAGTGCTTGACTGATTGACTGTCAGACTGACTGACTGACTTCGCAAAAGGGAAAAATAAAAAAAAAGAATTATAAAATTAGAAAAAAATATTTGCATTTAAGATTTCCTTTCCGGCCGGGACTCGAACCCAGTACCACGCGCTAGGAGCCCAACGGTCTAGCCATTAGGCTATCGGAGCTCTGTCGGTGGGAGTTTTAAATATAATAAAAACAAAAAATGCACCTTGGTAATTGTTTATTTAAACACTTTGAAATCTTCGTGTCGAAAAATTAAACTGACTCAGAATTTTCTTCCCTACATAAATAATCAATAATTGCAAAGGAAAGAAATTGAAAAAAAAAAAGAATTTTCAAATTAGAAAAGAAATATATACATTGAAGATATTCGCTCCGGCTGGGACTCGAACCCAGGCCACTCGCTTGGGAGACCAGCGGTCTAGCCATTAGGCTATCGGAGTTCTGTCAAGCGGAGTCTTACTGCCTGACTGATACTGCCTGACTGACAGACTGACTCACTGACTGACTGATACTGACTGACTGACTCACTGACTGACCGAGACTGACTGACTAACTGCCTGACTGACTGAGACTGGACTGACTGACTGACTGACTGACTGACTGACTAACTGACTGACTGAGACTGACTGACTGACTGCTTGACTCTCTGACTGGCTATTTCACTGACTGACTGAATGACTAAATGACTGACTGACACTGACTGACTGACTGCTTGACTACCTGACTGACTGCTTGACTGACTAACTGACTGGACAGGACTGACCGACTGACTGACTGACAGACTGACTGAATAAGGATGACTGACAGACTGACTGAATAAGGCTGACTGACTGACTGACTGACAGACTGACTGAATAAGGCTGACCGACTGACTGACTGCCTGACTGACTGACTGACTGAATGACTGACTGACTGACTGACCGAGACTGACTGACTGACTGACTGAGACTGGACTGGACTGACTGACTGACTGACTGACTGAGACTGACTGACTACTTTAGTGACTAACTGACTGCACAGGACTGACCGACTGACTGACTGACTGACTGCCTGACTGACTGACTGACTGACTGCCTGACTGACTGACTGACTGAATGACTGACTGACTGAGACTAAATGACTGACTGCTTGACTGACTGGCTGAAGGACTAACTAACTGACTGAGTGACTGACTGACTGGACTGACTGACTGAGACTGAATGACTGAGTGCTTGACTGATTGACTGTCAGACTGACTGACTGACTTCGCAAAAGGGAAAAATAAAAAAAAAAGAATTATAAAATTAGAAAAAAATATTTGCATTTAAGATTTCCTTTCCGGCCGGGACTCGAACCCAGTACCACGCGCTAGGAACCCAACGGTCTAGCCATTAGGCTATCGGAGCTCTGTCGATGGAAGTCTTAAATATAATAAAAACAAAAAATGCACCTTGGTAATTATTGATTCAAACACTTTGAAATTTACAGGTCGAATAATTAAACTGACTCAGAATTTTTCTCCCTACATAAATAATCAATATTCGCAAAAGAGATAAAATTAAAAAAAAAGAAGAAGAAATTTCAAATTAGAAACTAAAATTATACATTGAAGATTTTCGTGCAGGCTGGGACTCGAACCCAGGGCCACTCGCTTGGAAGCCTAACACTCTAGCCATTAGTCTATGGGAGCTCTGTCGGTGGGAGTTTTAAATATAATAAAAACAAAAAATGCACCTTGGTAATTGTTTATTTAAACACTTTTAAATCTTCGTGTCGAAAAATTAAACTGACTCAGAATTTTCTTCCCTACATAAATAATCAATAATTGCAAAGGAAAGAAATTGAAAAAAAAAAAGAATTTTCAAATTTGAAAAGAAATATATACATTGAAGATATTCGCTCCGGCTGGGACTCGAACCCAGGCCACTCGCTTGGAAGACCAGCGGTCTAGCCATTAAGCTATCGGAGTTCTGTCGAGCGGAGTCTTACTGCCTGACTGATACTGCCTGACTGACAGACTGACTCACTGACTGACTGATACTGACTGACTGACTCACTGACTGACCGAGACTGACTGATTAACTGCCTGACTGACTGAGACTGGACTGACTGACTGACTGACTGACTGACTGACTAACTGAGACTGACTGACTGACTGCTTGACTCTCTGACTGGCTATTTCACTGACTGACTGAATGACTAAATGACTGACTGACACTGACTGACTGACTGCTTGACTACCTGACTGACTGCTTGACTGACTAACTGACTGGACAGGACTGACCGACTGACTGACTGACTGAAAAACTGACTGAATAAGGATGACTGACAGACTGACTGAATAAGGCTGACTGACTGACTGACTGACAGACTGACTGAATAAGGCTGACCGACTGACTGACTGCCTGACTGACTGACTGACTGACCGAGACTGACTGACTGACTGACTGAATGACTGACTGACTGACTGACCGAGACTGACTGACTGACTGACTGAGACTGGACTGGACTGACTGACTGACTGACTGACTGAGACTGACTGACTGCTTTAGTGACTAACTGACTGCACAGGACTGACCGACTGACTGACTGACTGACTGCCTGACTGACTGACTGACTGACTGACTGACTGAGACTAAATG
The DNA here is from genome assembly GCF_026930045.1 of Uloborus diversus. Classification (NCBI taxonomy): domain Eukaryota; kingdom Metazoa; phylum Arthropoda; class Arachnida; order Araneae; family Uloboridae; genus Uloborus; species Uloborus diversus. Next base: position 147,628 of record NW_026558342.1, on the reverse strand, counting down.
ACTGACTGCTTGACTGATTGGCTGAAGGACTAACTGACTGACTGAGTGACTGACTGACTGGACTGACTGACTGAGACTGAATGACTGAGTGCTTGACTGATTGACTGTCAGACTGACTGACTGACTTCGCAAAAGGGAAAAATAAAAAAAAAAGAATTATAAAATTAGAAAAAAATATTTGCATTTAAGATTTCCTTTCCGGCTGGGATTTGAACCCAGGGCGACACTCATGGAAGCCCAACGCTCTCGCCAATATACTATCGGATCTCTGTTGATCGGTGTCTTAATTATAATAAAAACAAAAAATGCACCTTAGTAATTATTGATCTAAAATCTTTGAAATCTAAAGGTCGAATGATTAAACTGACTCAGAATTTTCTTCCGTACATAAATAATCCATATTTGCAAAAGAAAGAAATTGAAAAAAAAAAAGAATCTTCAAATTAGAAGAGAAATATATACATGGAAGATTTTCGTTCCGGCCGGGACTCGAACCCAGTACCACGCGCTTGGAACCCAACGGTCTAGCCATTAGGCTATCGGAGCTCTGTCGATGGAAGTGTTAAATATAATAAAAACAAAAAATGCACCTTGGTAATTATTGATTCAAACACTTTGAAATTTACAGGTCGAATAATTAAACTGACTCAGAATTTTTCTCCCTACATAAATAATCAATATTCGCAAAAGAGAAAAATTAAAAAAAAAAGAAGAAGAAATTTCAAATTAGAAACTAAAAGTATACATTGAAGATTTTCGTTCAGGCTGGGACTCGAACCCAGGGCCACTCGCTTGGAAGCCTAACACTCTAGCCATTAGTCCATGGGAGCTCTGTCGGTGGGAGTTTAAATATAATAAAAACAAAAAATGCACCTTGGTAATTGTTTATTTAAACACTTTGAAATCTTCGTGTCGAAAAATTAAACTGACTCAGAATTTTCTTCCCTACATAAATAATCAATAATTGCAAAGGAAAGAAATTGAAAAAAAAAAAAGAATTTTCAAATTAGAAAAGAAATATATACATTGAAGATATTCGCTCCGGCTTGGACTCGAACCCAGGCCACTCGCTTGGAAGACCAGCGGTCTAGCCATTAGGCTATCGGAGTTCTGTCGAGCGGAGTCTTACTGCCTGACTGATACTGCCTGACTGACAGACTGACTCACTGACTGACTGATACTGACTGACTGACTCACTGACTGACCGAGACTGACTGACTAACTGCCTGACTGACTGAGACTGGACTGACTGACTGACTGACTGACTGACTGACTAACTGACTGACTGAGACTGACTGACTGACTGCTTGACTCTCTGACTGGCTATTTCACTGACTGACTGAATGACTAAATGACTGACTGACACTGACTGACTGACTGCTTGACTACCTGACTGACTGCTTGACTGACTAACTGACTGGACAGGACTGACCGACTGACTGACTGACAGACTGACTGAATAAGGATGACTGACAGACTGACTGAATAAGGCTGACTGACTGACTGACTGACAGACTGACTGAATAAGGCTGACCGACTGACTGACTGCCTGACTGACTGACTGACCGAGACTGACTGACTGACTGTTTGAGACTGGACTGGACTGACTGACTGACTGACTGACTGAGACTGACTGACTGCTTTAGTGACTAACTGACTGCACAGGACTGACCGACTGACTGACTGACTCACTGCCTGACTGACTGACTGACTGAATGACTGACTGACTGAGACTAAATGACAGACTGCTTGACTGACTGGCTGAAGGACTAACTGACTGACTGAGTGACTGACTGACTGGACTGACTGACTGAGACTGAATGACTGAGTGCTTGACTGATTGACTGTCAGACTGACTGACTGACTTCGCAAAAGGGAAAAATAAAAAAAAAGAATTATAAAATTAGAAAAAAATATTTGCATTTAAGATTTCCTTTCCGGCCGGGACTCGAACCCAGTACCACGCGCTAGGAGCCCAACGGTCTAGCCATTAGGCTATCGGAGCTCTGTCGGTGGGAGTTTTAAATATAATAAAAACAAAAAATGCACCTTGGTAATTGTTTATTTAAACACTTTGAAATCTTCGTGTCGAAAAATTAAACTGACTCAGAATTTTCTTCCCTACATAAATAATCAATAATTGCAAAGGAAAGAAATTGAAAAAAAAAAGAATTTTCAAATTAGAAAAGAAATATATACATTGAAGATATTCGCTCCGGCTGGGACTCGAACCCAGGCCACTCGCTTGGGAGACCAGCGGTCTAGCCATTAGGCTATCGGAGTTCTGTCAAGCGGAGTCTTACTGCCTGACTGATACTGCCTGACTGACAGACTGACTCACTGACTGACTGATACTGACTGACTGACTCACTGACTGACCGAGACTGACTGACTAACTGCCTGACTGACTGAGACTGGACTGACTGACTGACTGACTGACTGACTGACTAACTGACTGACTGAGACTGACTGACTGACTGCTTGACTCTCTGACTGGCTATTTCACTGACTGACTGAATGACTAAATGACTGACTGACACTGACTGACTGACTGCTTGACTACCTGACTGACTGCTTGACTGACTAACTGACTGGACAGGACTGACCGACTGACTGACTGACAGACTGACTGAATAAGGATGACTGACAGACTGACTGAATAAGGCTGACTGACTGACTGACTGACAGACTGACTGAATAAGGCTGACCGACTGACTGACTGCCTGACTGACTGACTGACTGAATGACTGACTGACCGAGACTGACTGACTGACTGACTGAGACTGGACTGGACTGACTGACTGACTGACTGACTGAGACTGACTGACTACTTTAGTGACTAACTGACTGCACAGGACTGACCGACTGACTGACTGCCTGACTGACTGACTGACTGACTGCCTGACTGACTGACTGACTGAATGACTGACTGACTGAGACTAAATGACTGACTGCTTGACTGACTGGCTGAAGGACTAACTAACTGACTGAGTGACTGACTGACTGGACTGACTGACTGAGACTGAATGACTGAGTGCTTGACTGATTGACTGTCAGACTGACTGACTGACTTCGCAAAAGGGAAAAATTAAAAAAAAAGAATTATAAAATTAGAAAAAAATATTTGCATTTAAGATTTCCTTTCCGGCCGGGACTCGAACCCAGTACCACGCGCTAGGAACCCAACGGTCTAGCCATTAGGCTATCGGAGCTCTGTCGATGGAAGTCTTAAATATAATAAAAACAAAAAATGCACCTTGGTAATTATTGATTCAAACACTTTGAAATTTACAGGTCGAATAATTAAACTGACTCAGAATTTTTCTCCCTACATAAATAATCAATATTCGCAAAAGAGAAAAATTAAAAAAAAAAGAAGAAGAAATTTCAAATTAGAAACTAAAAGTATACATTGAAGATTTTCGTTCAGGCTGGGACTCGAACCCAGGGCCACTCGCTTGGAAGCCTAACACTCTAGCCATTAGTCCATGGGAGCTCTGTCGGTGGGAGTTTAAATATAATAAAAACAAAAAATGCACCTTGGTAATTGTTTATTTAAACACTTTGAAATCTTCGTGTCGAAAAATTAAACTGACTCAGAATTTTCTTCCCTACATAAATAATCAATAATTGCAAAGGAAAGAAATTGAAAAAAAAAAAGAATTTTCAAATTAGAAAAGAAATATATACATTGAAGATATTCGCTCCGGCTTGGACTCGAACCCAGGCCACTCGCTTGGAAGACCAGCGGTCTAGCCATTAGGCTATCGGAGTTCTGTCGAGCGGAGTCTTACTGCCTGACTGATACTGCCTGACTGACAGACTGACTCACTGACTGACTGATACTGACTGACTGACTCACTGACTGACCGAGACTGACTGACTAACTGCCTGACTGACTGAGACTGGACTGACTGACTGACTGACTGACTGACTGACTAACTGACTGACTGAGACTGACTGACTGACTGCTTGACTCTCTGACTGGCTATTTCACTGACTGACTGAATGACTAAATGACTGACTGACACTGACTGACTGACTGCTTGACTACCTGACTGACTGCTTGACTGACTAACTGACTGGACAGGACTGACCGACTGACTGACTGACAGACTGACTGAATAAGGATGACTGACAGACTGACTGAATAAGGCTGACTGACTGACTGACTGACAGACTGACTGAATAAGGCTGACCGACTGACTGACTGCCTGACTGACTGACTGACCGAGACTGACTGACTGACTGTTTGAGACTGGACTGGACTGACTGACTGACTGACTGACTGAGACTGCCTGACTGCTTTAGTGACTAACTGACTGCACAGGACTGACCGACTGACTGACTGACTCACTGCCTGACTGACTGACTGACTGAATGACTGACTGACTGAGACTAAATGACAGACTGCTTGACTGACTGGCTGAAGGACTAACTGACTGACTGAGTGACTGACTGACTGGACTGACTGACTGAGACTGAATGACTGAGTGCTTGACTGATTGACTGTCAGACTGACTGACTGACTTCGCAAAAGGGAAAAATAAAAAAAAAGAATTATAAAATTAGAAAAAAATATTTGCATTTAAGATTTCCTTTCCGGCCGGGACTCGAACCCAGTACCACGCGCTAGGAGCCCAACGGTCTAGCCATTAGGCTATCGGAGCTCTGTCGGTGGGAGTTTTAAATATAATAAAAACAAAAAATGCACCTTGGTAATTGTTTATTTAAACACTTTGAAATCTTCGTGTCGAAAAATTAAACTGACTCAGAATTTTCTTCCCTACATAAATAATCAATAATTGCAAAGGAAAGAAATTGAAAAAAAAAAGAATTTTCAAATTAGAAAAGAAATATATACATTGAAGATATTCGCTCCGGCTGGGACTCGAACCCAGGCCACTCGCTTGGGAGACCAGCGGTCTAGCCATTAGGCTATCGGAGTTCTGTCAAGCGGAGTCTTACTGCCTGACTGATACTGCCTGACTGACAGACTGACTCACTGACTGACTGATACTGACTGACTGACTCACTGACTGACCGAGACTGACTGACTAACTGCCTGACTGACTGAGACTGGACTGACTGACTGACTGACTGACTGACTGACTAACTGACTGACTGAGACTGACTGACTGACTGCTTGACTCTCTGACTGGCTATTTCACTGACTGACTGAATGACTAAATGACTGACTGACACTGACTGACTGACTGCTTGACTACCTGACTGACTGCTTGACTGACTAACTGACTGGACAGGACTGACCGACTGACTGACTGACAGACTGACTGAATAAGGATGACTGACAGACTGACTGAATAAGGCTGACTGACTGACTGACTGACAGACTGACTGAATAAGGCTGACCGACTGACTGACTGCCTGACTGACTGACTGACTGAATGACTGACTGACCGAGACTGACTGACTGACTGACTGAGACTGGACTGGACTGACTGACTGACTGACTGACTGAGACTGACTGACTACTTTAGTGACTAACTGACTGCACAGGACTGACCGACTGACTGACTGACTGACTGCCTGACTGACTGACTGACTGACTGCCTGACTGACTGACTGACTGACTGAATGACTGACTGACTGAGACTAAATGACTGACTGCTTGACTGACTGGCTGAAGGACTAACTAACTGACTGAGTGACTGACTGACTGGACTGACTGACTGAGACTGAATGACTGAGTGCTTGACTGATTGACTGTCAGACTGACTGACTGACTTCGCAAAAGGGAAAAATTAAAAAAAAAGAATTATAAAATTAGAAAAAAATATTTGCATTTAAGATTTCCTTTCCGGCCGGGACTCGAACCCAGTACCACGCGCTAGGAACCCAACGGTCTAGCCATTAGGCTATCGGAGCTCTGTCGATGGAAGTCTTAAATATAATAAAAACAAAAAATGCACCTTGGTAATTATTGATTCAAACACTTTGAAATTTACAGGTCGAATAATTAAACTGACTCAGAATTTTTCTCCCTACATAAATAATCAATATTCGCAAAAGAGAAAAATTAAAAAAAAAGAAGAAGAAATTTCAAATTAGAAACTAAAAGTATACATTGAAGATTTTCGTGCAGGCTGGGACTCGAACCCAGGGCCACTCGCTTGGAAGCCTAACACTCTAGCCATTAGTCTATGGGAGCTCTGTCGGTGGGAGTTTTAAATATAATAAAAACAAAAAATGCACCTTGGTAATTGTTTATTTAAACACTTTTAAATCTTCGTGTCGAAAAATTAAACTGACTCAGAATTTTCTTCCCTACATAAATAATCAATAATTGCAAAGGAAAGAAATTGAAAAAAGAAAGAATTTTCAAATTTGAAAAGAAATATATACATTGAAGATATTCGCTCCGGCTGGGACTCGAACCCAGGCCACTCGCTTGGAAGACCAGCGGTCTAGCCATTAAGCTATCGGAGTTCTGTCGAGCGGAGTCTTACTGCCTGACTGATACTGCCTGACTGACAGACTGACTCACTGACTGACTGATACTGACTGACTGACTCACTGACTGACCGAGACTGACTGATTAACTGCCTGACTGACTGAGACTGGACTGACTGACTGACTGACTGACTGACTGACTAACTGAGACTGACTGACTGACTGCTTGACTCTCTGACTGGCTATTTCACTGACTGACTGAATGACTAAATGACTGACTGACACTGACTGACTGACTGCTTGACTACCTGACTGACTGCTTGACTGACTAACTGACTGGACAGGACTGACCGACTGACTGACTGAAAAACTGACTGAATAAGGATGACTGACAGACTGACTGAATAAGGCTGACTGACTGACTGACTGACAGACTGACTGAATAAGGCTGACCGACTGACTGACTGCCTGACTGACTGACTGTCTGACCGAGACTGACTGACTGACTGACTGAATGACTGACTGACTGACTGACCGAGACTGACTGACTGACTGACTGAGACTGGACTGGACTGACTGACTGACTGACTGACTGAGACTGACTGACTGCTTTAGTGACTAACTGACTGCACAGGACTGACCGACTGACTGACTGACTGACTGCCTGACTGACTGACTGACTGACTGACTGACTGACTGAGACTAAATGACTGACTGCTTGACTGACTGGCTGAAGGACTAACTGACTGACTGAGTGACTGACTGACTGGACTGACTGACTGAGACTGAATGACTGAGTGCTTGACTGATTGACTGTCAGACTGACTGACTGACTTCGCAAAAGGGAAAAATAAAAAAAAAAGAATTATAAAATTAGAAAAAAATATTTGCATTTAAGATTTCCTTTCCGGCTGGGATTTGAACCCAGGGCGACACTCATGGAAGCCCAACGCTCTCGCCAATATACTATCGGATCTCTGTTGATCGGTGTCTTAATTATAATAAAAACAAAAAATGCACCTTAGTAATTATTGATCTAAAATCTTTGAAATCTAAAGGTCGAATGATTAAACTGACTCAGAATTTTCTTCCGTACATAAATAATCCATATTTGCAAAAGAAAGAAATTGAAAAAAAAAAGAATCTTCAAATTAGAAGAGAAATATATACATGGAAGATTTTCGTTCCGGCCGGGACTCGAACCCAGTACCACGCGCTTGGAACCCAACGGTCTAGCCATTAGGCTATCGGAGCTCTGTCGATGGAAGTCTTAAATATAATAAAAACAAAAAATGCACCTTGGTAATTATTGATTCAAACACTTTGAAATTTACAGGTCGAATAATTAAACTGACTCAGAATTTTTCTCCCTACATAAATAATCAATATTCGCAAAAGAGAAAAATTAAAAAAAAAAGAAGAAGAAATTTCAAATTAGAAACTAAAAGTATACATTGAAGATTTTCGTTCAGGCTGGGACTCGAACCCAGGGCCACTCGCTTGGAAACCTAACACTCTAGCCATTAGTCTATGGGAGCTCTGTCGGTGGGCGTTTTAAATATAATAAAAACAAAAAATGCACCTTGGTAATTGTTTATTTAAACACTTTGAAATCTTCGTGTCGAAAAATTAAACTGACTCAGAATTTTCTTCCCTACATAAATAATCAATAATTGCAAAGGAAAGAAATTGAAAAAAAAAGAATTTTCAAATTAGAAAAGAAATATATACATTGAAGATATTCGCTCCGGCTGGGACTCGAACCCAGGCCACTCGCTTGGAAGACCAGCGGTCTAGCCATTAGGCTATCGGAGTTCTGTCGAGCGGAGTCTTACTGCCTGACTGATACTTCCTGACTGACAGACTGACTCACTGACTGACTGATACTGACTCACTGACTCACTGACTGACCGAGACTGACTGACTAACTGCCTGACTGACTGAGACTGGACTGACTGACTGACTGACTGACTGACTGAGACTGACTGACTGACTGCTTGACTCTCTGACTGGCTATTTCACTGACTGACTGAATGAATAAATGACTGACTGACACTGACTGACTGACTGCTTGACTACCTGACTGACTGCTTGACTGACTAACTGACTGGACAGGACTGACCGACTGACTGACTGACAGACTGACTGAATAAGGATGACTGACAGACTGACTGAATAAGGCTGACTGACTGACTGACTGACAGACTGACTGAATAAGGCTGACCGACTGACTGACTGCCTGACTGACTGACTGACTGAATGACTGACAGACTGACTGACCGAGACTGACTGACTGACTGACTGAGACTGGACTGGACTGACTGACTGACTGACTGACTGAGACTGACTGACTGCCTGACTGACTGAATGACTGACTGACTGAGACTAAATGACTGACTGCTTGACTGACTGGCTGAAGGACTAACTGACTGACTGAGTGACGGACTGACTGGACTGACTGACTGAGACTGAAGGACTGAGTGCTTGACTGATTGACTGTCAGACTGACTGACTGACTTCGCAAAAGGGAAAAATAAAAAAAAAAAGAATTATAAAATTAGAAAAAAATATTTGCATTTAAGATTTCCTTTCCGGCTGGGATTTGAACCCAGGGCGACACTCATGGAAGCCCAACGCTCTCGCCAATATACTATCGGATCTCTGTTGATCGGTGTCTTAATTATAATAAAAACAAAAAATGCACCTTAGTAATTATTGATCTAAAATCTTTGAAATCTAAAGGTCGAATGATTAAACTGACTCAGAATTTTCTTCCGTACATAAATAATCCATATTTGCAAAAGAAAGAAATTGAAAAAAAAAAGAATCTTCAAATTAGAAGAGAAATATATACATGGAAGATTTTCGTTCCGGCCGGGACTCGAACCCAGTACCACGCGCTTGGAACCCAACGGTCTAGCCATTAGGCTATCGGAGCTCTGTCGATAGAAGTCTTAAATATAATAAAAACAAAAAATGCACCTTGGTAATTATTGATTCAAACACTTTGAAATTTACAGGTCGAATAATTAAACTGACTCAGAATTTTTCTCCCTACATAAATAATCAATATTCGCAAAAGAGAAAAATTTAAAAAAAAAGAAGAAGAAATTTCAAATTAGAAACTAAAAGTATACATTGAAGATTTTCGTTCAGGCTGGGACTCGAACCCAGGGCCACTCGCTTGGAAGCCTAACACTCTAGCCATTAGTCTATGGGAGCTCTGTCGGTGGGAGTTTTAAATATAATAAAAACAAAAAATGCACCTTGGTAATTGTTTATTTAAACACTTTGAAATCTTCGTGTCGAAAAATTAAACTTACTCAGAATTTTCTTCCCTACATAAATAATCAATAATTGCAAAGGAAAGAAATTGAAAAAAAAAAGAATTTTCAAATTAGAAAAGAAATATATACATTGAAGATATTCGCTCCGGCTGGGACTCGAACCCAGGCCACTCGCTTGGAAGACCAGCGGTCTAGCCATTAGGCTATCGGAGTTCTGTCGAGCGGAGTCTTACTGCCTGACTGATACTGCCTGACTGACAGACTGACTCACTGACTGACTGATACTGACTCACTGACTCACTGACTGACCGAGACTGACTGACTAACTGCCTGACTGACTGAGACTGGACTGACTGACTGACTGACTGACTGACTGACTAACTGACTGACTGAGACTGACTGACTGACTGCTTGACTCTCTGACTGGCTATTTCACTGACTGACTGAATGAATAAATGACTGACTGACACTGACTGACTGACTGCTTGACTACCTGACTGACTGCTTGACTGACTAACTGACTGGACAGGACTGACCGACTGACTGACTGACAGACTGACTGAATAAGGATGACTGACAGACTGACTGAATAAGGCTGACTGACTGACTGACTGCCAGACTGACTGAATAAGGCTGACCGACTGACTGACTGCCTGACTGACTGACTGACTGAATGACTGACAGACTGACTGACCGAGACTGACTGACTGACTGACTGAGACTGGACTGGACTGACTGACTGACTGACTGACTGAGACTGACTGACTGCTTTAGTGACTAACTGACTGCACAGGACTGACCGACTGACTGACTGACTGACTGCCTGACTGACTGACTGACTGAATGACTGACTGACTGAGACTAAATGACTGACTGCTTGACTGACTGGCTGAAGGACTAACTGACTGACTGAGTGACTGACTGACTGGACTGACTGACTGAGACAGAATGACTGAGTGCTTGACTGATTGACTGTCAGACTGACTGACTGACTTCGCAAAAGGGAAAAATAAAAAAAAAGAATTATAAAATTAGAAAAAAATATTTGCATTTAAGATTTCCTTTCCGGCTGGGATTTGAACCCAGGGCGACACTCATGGAAGCCCAACGCTCTCGCCAATATACTATCGGATCTCTGTTGATCGGTGTCTTAATTATAATAAAAACAAAAAATGCACCTTAGTAATTATTGATCTAAAATCTTTGAAATCTAAAGGTCGAATGATTAAACTGACTCAGAATTTTCTTCCGTACATAAATAATCCATATTTGCAAAAGAAAGAAATTAAAAAAAAAAAGAAGAAGAAATTTCAAATTAGAAACTAAAAGTATACATTGAAGATTTTCGCTCCGGCTGGGACTCGAACCCAGGGCCACTCGCTTGGAAGACCAGCGGTCTAGCCATTAGGCTATCGGAGTTCTGTCGAGCGGAGTCTTACTGCCTGACTGATACTGCCTGACTGACAGACTGACTCACTGACTGACTGATACTGACTCACTGACTCACTGACTGACCGAGACTGACTGACTAACTGCCTGACTGACTGAGACTGGACTGACTGACTGACTGACTGACTGACTGACTAACTGACTGACTGACTGACTAACTGACTGACTGAGACTGACTGACTGACTGCTTGACTCTCTGACTGGCTATTTCACTGACTGACTGAATGAATAAATGACTGACTGACACTGACTGACTGACTGCTTGACTACCTGACTGACTGCTTGACTGACTAACTGACTGGACAGGACTGACCGACTGACTGACTGACAGACTGACTGAATAAGGATGACTGACAGACTGACTGAATAAGGCTGACTGACTGACTGACTGCCAGACTGACTGAATAAGGCTGACCGACTGACTGACTGCCTGACTGACTGACTGACTGAATGACTGACAGACTGACTGACCGAGACTGACTGACTGACTGACTGAGACTGGACTGGACTGACTGACTGACTGACTGACTGAGACTGACTGACTGCTTTAGTGACTAACTGACTGCACAGGACTGACCGACTGACTGACTGACTGACTGCCTGACTGACTGACTGACTGAATGACTGACTGACTGAGACTAAATGACTGACTGCTTGACTGACTGGCTGAAGGACTAACTGACTGACTGAGTGACTGACTGACTGGACTGACTGACTGAGACAGAATGACTGAGTGCTTGACTGATTGACTGTCAGACTGACTGACTGACTTCGCAAAAGGGAAAAATAAAAAAAAAAGAATTATAAAATTAGAAAAAAATATTTGCATTTAAGATTTCCTTTCCGGCTGGGATTTGAACCCAGGGCGACACTCATGGAAGCCCAACGCTCTCGCCAATATACTATCGGATCTCTGTTGATCGGTGTCTTAATTATAATAAAAACAAAAAATGCACCTTAGTAATTATTGATCTAAAATCTTTGAAATCTAAAGGTCGAATGATTAAACTGACTCAGAATTTTTCTCCCTACATAAATAATCAATATTCGCAAAAGAGAAAAATTAAAAAAAAAAAGAAGAAGAAATTTCAAATTAGAAACTAAAAGTATACATTGAAGATTTTCGTTCAGGCTGGGACTCGAACCCAGGGCCACTCGCTTGGAAGCCTAACACTCTAGCCATTAGTCTATGGGAGCTCTGTCGGTGGGAGTTTTAAATATAATAAAAACAAAAAATGCACCTTGGTAATTGTTTATTTAAACACTTTGAAATCTTTGTGTCGAAAAATTAAACTGACTCAGAATTTTCTTCCCTACATAAATAATCAATAATTGCAAAGGAAAGAAATTGAAAAAAAAAAAGAATTTTCAAATTAGAAAAGAAATATATACATTGAAGATATTCGCTCCGGCTTGGACTCGAACCCAGGCCACTCGCTTGGAAGACCAGCGGTCTAGCCATTAGGCTATCGGAGTTCTGTCGAGCGGAGTCTTACTGCCTGACTGATACTGCCTGACTGACAGACTGACTCACTGACTGACTGATACTGACTGACTAACTCACTGACTGACCGAGACTGACTGACTAACTGCCTGACTGACTGAGACTGGACTGACTGACTGACTGACTGACTGACTGACTAACTGACTGACTGAGACTGACTGACTGACTGCTTGACTCTCTGACTGGCTATTTCACTGACTGACTGAATGACTAAATGACTGACTGACACTGACTGACTGACTGCTTGACTACCTGACTGACTGCTTGACTGACTAACTGACTGGACAGGACTGACCGACTGACTGACTGACAGACTGACTGAATAAGGATGACTGACAGACTGACTGAATAAGGCTGACTGACTGACTGACTGACAGACTGACTGAATAAGGCTGACCGACTGACTGACTGCCTGACTGACTGAATGACTGACTGACTGACTGACTGACTGACTGACCGAGACTGACTGACCGAGACTGACTGACTGACTGACTGAGACTGGACTGGACTGACTGACTGACTGACTGACTGAGACTGACTGACTGCTTTAGTGACTAACTGACTGCACAGGTTTGACCGACTGACTGACTGACTCACTGCCTGACTGACTGACTGACTGACTCACTGCCTGACTGACTGACTGACTGAATGACTGACTGACTGAGACTAAATGACAGACTGCTTGACTGACTGGCTGAAGGACTAACTGACTGACTGAGTGACTGACTGACTGGACTGACTGACTGAGACTGAATGACTGAGTGCTTGACTGATTGACTGTCAGACTGACTGACTGACTTCGCAAAAGGGAAAAATAAAAAAAAAGAATTATAAAATTAGAAAAAAATATTTGCATTTAAGATTTCCTTTCCGGCCGGGACTCGAACCCAGTACCACGCGCTAGGAGCCCAACGGTCTAGCCATTAGGCTATCGGAGCTCTGTCGGTGGGAGTTTTAAATATAATAAAAACAAAAAATGCACCTTGGTAATTGTTTATTTAAACACTTTGAAATCTTCGTGTCGAAAAATTAAACTGACTCAGAATTTTCTTCCCTACATAAATAATCAATAATTGCAAAGGAAAGAAATTGAAAAAAAAAAAGAATTTTCAAATTAGAAAAGAAATATATACATTGAAGATATTCGCTCCGGCTGGGACTCGAACCCAGGCCACTCGCTTGGGAGACCAGCGGTCTAGCCATTAGGCTATCGGAGTTCTGTCAAGCGGAGTCTTACTGCCTGACTGATACTGCCTGACTGACAGACTGACTCACTGACTGACTGATACTGACTGACTGACTCACTGACTGACCGAGAGTGACTGACTAACTGCCTGACTGACTGAGACTGGACTGACTGACTGACTGACTGACTGACTGACTAACTGACTGACTGAGACTGACTGACTGACTGCTTGACTCTCTGACTGGCTATTTCACTGACTGACTGAATGACTAAATGACTGACTGACACTGACTGACTGACTGCTTGACTACCTGACTGACTGCTTGACTGACTAACTGACTGGACAGGACTGACCGACTGACTGACTGACAGACTGACTGAATAAGGATGACTGACAGACTGACTGAATAAGGCTGACTGACTGACTGACTGACAGACTGACTGAATAAGGCTGACCGACTGACTGACTGCCTGACTGACTGACTGACTGAATGACTGACTGACTGACTGACCGAGACTGACTGACTGACTGACTGAGACTGGACTGGACTGACTGACTGACTGACTGACTGAGACTGACTGACTACTTTAGTGACTAACTGACTGCACAGGACTGACCGACTGACTGACTGACTGACTGCCTGACTGACTGACTGACTGACTGCCTGACTGACTGACTGACTGAATGACTGACTGACTGAGACTAAATGACTGACTGCTTGACTGACTGGCTGAAGGACTAACTGACTGACTGAGTGACTGACTGACTGGACTGACTGACTGAGACAGAATGACTGAGTGCTTGACTGATTGACTGTCAGACTGACTGACTGACTTCGCAAAAGGGAAAAATAAAAAAAAAGAATTATAAAATTAGAAAAAAATATTTGCATTTAAGATTTCCTTTCCGGCTGGGATTTGAACCCAGGGCGACACTCATGGAAGCCCAACGCTCTCGCCAATATACTATCGGATCTCTGTTGATCGGTGTCTTAATTATAATAAAAACAAAAAATGCACCTTAGTAATTATTGATCTAAAATCTTTGAAATCTAAAGGTCGAATGATTAAACTGACTCAGAATTTTCTTCCGTACATAAATAATCCATATTTGCAAAAGAAAGAAATTAAAAAAAAAAAGAAGAAGAAATTTCAAATTAGAAACTAAAAGTATACATTGAAGATTTTCGCTCCGGCTGGGACTCGAACCCAGGGCCACTCGCTTGGAAGACCAGCGGTCTAGCCATTAGGCTATCGGAGTTCTGTCGAGCGGAGTCTTACTGCCTGACTGATACTGCCTGACTGACAGACTGACTCACTGACTGACTGATACTGACTCACTGACTCACTGACTGACCGAGACTGACTGACTAACTGCCTGACTGACTGAGACTGGACTGACTGACTGACTGACTGACTGACTGACTGACTGACTCACTGACTGACTGATACTGACTCACTGACTCACTGACTGACCGAGACTGACTGACTAACTGCCTGACTGACTGAGACTGGACTGACTGACTGACTGACTGACTGACTGACTAACTGACTGACTGACTGACTAACTGACTGACTGAGACTGACTGACTGACTGCTTGACTCTCTGACTGGCTATTTCACTGACTGACTGAATGAATAAATGACTGACTGACACTGACTGACTGACTGCTTGACTACCTGACTGACTGCTTGACTGACTAACTGACTGGACAGGACTGACCGACTGACTGACTGACAGACTGACTGAATAAGGATGACTGACAGACTGACTGAATAAGGCTGACTGACTGACTGACTGCCAGACTGACTGAATAAGGCTGACCGACTGACTGACTGCCTGACTGACTGACTGACTGAATGACTGACAGACTGACTGACCGAGACTGACTGACTGACTGACTGAGACTGGACTGGACTGACTGACTGACTGACTGACTGAGACTGACTGACTGCTTTAGTGACTAACTGACTGCACAGGACTGACCGACTGACTGACTGACTGACTGCCTGACTGACTGACTGACTGAATGACTGACTGACTGAGACTAAATGACTGACTGCTTGACTGACTGGCTGAAGGACTAACTGACTGACTGAGTGACTGACTGACTGGACTGACTGACTGAGACAGAATGACTGAGTGCTTGACTGATTGACTGTCAGACTGACTGACTGACTTCGCAAAAGGGAAAAATAAAAAAAAAAGAATTATAAAATTAGAAAAAAATATTTGCATTTAAGATTTCCTTTCCGGCTGGGATTTGAACCCAGGGCGACACTCATGGAAGCCCAACGCTCTCGCCAATATACTATCGGATCTCTGTTGATCGGTGTCTTAATTATAATAAAAACAAAAAATGCACCTTAGTAATTATTGATCTAAAATCTTTGAAATCTAAAGGTCGAATGATTAAACTGACTCAGAATTTTTCTCCCTACATAAATAATCAATATTCGCAAAAGAGAAAAATTAAAAAAAAAAAGAAGAAGAAATTTCAAATTAGAAACTAAAAGTATACATTGAAGATTTTCGTTCAGGCTGGGACTCGAACCCAGGGCCACTCGCTTGGAAGCCTAACACTCTAGCCATTAGTCTATGGGAGCTCTGTCGGTGGGAGTTTTAAATATAATAAAAACAAAAAATGCACCTTGGTAATTGTTTATTTAAACACTTTGAAATCTTTGTGTCGAAAAATTAAACTGACTCAGAATTTTCTTCCCTACATAAATAATCAATAATTGCAAAGGAAAGAAATTGAAAAAAAAAAGAATTTTCAAATTAGAAAAGAAATATATACATTGAAGATATTCGCTCCGGCTTGGACTCGAACCCAGGCCACTCGCTTGGAAGACCAGCGGTCTAGCCATTAGGCTATCGGAGTTCTGTCGAGCGGAGTCTTACTGCCTGACTGATACTGCCTGACTGACAGACTGACTCACTGACTGACTGATACTGACTGACTAACTCACTGACTGACCGAGACTGACTGACTAACTGCCTGACTGACTGAGACTGGACTGACTGACTGACTGACTGACTGACTGACTAACTGACTGACTGAGACTGACTGACTGACTGCTTGACTCTCTGACTGGCTATTTCACTGACTGACTGAATGACTAAATGACTGACTGACACTGACTGACTGACTGCTTGACTACCTGACTGACTGCTTGACTGACTAACTGACTGGACAGGACTGACCGACTGACTGACTGACAGACTGACTGAATAAGGATGACTGACAGACTGACTGAATAAGGCTGACTGACTGACTGACTGACAGACTGACTGAATAAGGCTGACCGACTGACTGACTGCCTGACTGACTGAATGACTGACTGACTGACTGACTGACTGACTGACCGAGACTGACTGACCGAGACTGACTGACTGACTGACTGAGACTGGACTGGACTGACTGACTGACTGACTGACTGAGACTGACTGACTGCTTTAGTGACTAACTGACTGCACAGGTTTGACCGACTGACTGACTGACTCACTGCCTGACTGACTGACTGACTGACTCACTGCCTGACTGACTGACTGACTGAATGACTGACTGACTGAGACTAAATGACAGACTGCTTGACTGACTGGCTGAAGGACTAACTGACTGACTGAGTGACTGACTGACTGGACTGACTGACTGAGACTGAATGACTGAGTGCTTGACTGATTGACTGTCAGACTGACTGACTGACTTCGCAAAAGTCAAAAATAAAAAAAAAGAATTATAAAATTAGAAAAAAATATTTGCATTTAAGATTTCCTTTCCGGCCGGGACTCGAACCCAGTACCACGCGCTAGGAGCCCAACGGTCTAGCCATTAGGCTATCGGAGCTCTGTCGGTGGGAGTTTTAAATATAATAAAAACAAAAAATGCACCTTGGTAATTGTTTATTTAAACACTTTGAAATCTTCGTGTCGAAAAATTAAACTGACTCAGAATTTTCTTCCCTACATAAATAATCAATAATTGCAAAGGAAAGAAATTGAAAAAAAAAAGAATTTTCAAATTAGAAAAGAAATATATACATTGAAGATATTCGCTCCGGCTGAAACTCGAACCCAGGCCACTCGCTTGGGAGACCAGCGGTCTAGCCATTAGGCTATCGGAGTTCTGTCAAGCGGAGTCTTACTGCCTGACTGATACTGCCTGACTGACAGACTGACTCACTGACTGACTGATACTGACTGACTGACTCACTGACTGACCGAGAGTGACTGACTAACTGCCTGACTGACTGAGACTGGACTGACTGACTGACTGACTGACTGACTGACTAACTGACTGACTGAGACTGACTGACTGACTGCTTGACTCTCTGACTGGCTATTTCACTGACTGACTGAATGACTAAATGACTGACTGACACTGACTGACTGACTGCTTGACTACCTGACTGACTGCTTGACTGACGAACTGACTGGACAGGACTGACCGACTGACTGACTGACAGACTGACTGAATAAGGATGACTGACAGACTGACTGAATAAGGCTGACTGACTGACTGACTGACAGACTGACTGAATAAGGCTGACCGACTGACTGACTGCCTGACTGACTGACTGACTGAATGACTGACTGACTGACTGACCGAGACTGACTGACTGACTGACTGAGACTGGACTGGACTGACTGACTGACTGACTGACTGAGACTGACTGACTACTTTAGTGACTAACTGACTGCACAGGACTGACCGACTGACTGACTGACTGACTGCCTGACTGACTGACTGACTGACTGCCTGACTGACTGACTGACTGAATGACTGACTGACTGAGACTAAATGACTGACTGCTTGACTGACTGGCTGAAGGACTAACTAACTGACTGAGTGACTGACTGACTGGACTGACTGACTGAGACTGAATGACTGAGTGCTTGACTGATTGACTGTCAGACTGACTGACTGACTTCGCAAAAGGGAAAAATAAAAAAAAAAGAATTATAAAATTAGAAAAAAATATTTGCATTTAAGATTTCCTTTCCGACCGGGACTCGAACCCAGTACCACGCGCTAGGAACCCAACGGTCTAGCCATTAGGCTATCGGAGCTCTGTCGATGGAAGTCTTAAATATAATAAAAACAAAAAATGCACCTTGGTAATTATTGATTCAAACACTTTGAAATTTACAGGTCGAATAATTAAACTGACTCAGAATTTTTCTCCCTACATAAATAATCAATATTCGCAAAAGAGATAAAATTAAAAAAAAAGAAGAAGAAATTTCAAATTAGAAACTAAAATTATACATTGAAGATTTTCGTGCAGGCTGGGACTCGAACCCAGGGCCACTCGCTTGGAAGCCTAACACTCTAGCCATTAGTCTATGGGAGCTCTGTCGGTGGGAGTTTTAAATATAATAAAAACAAAAAATGCACCTTGGTAATTGTTTATTTAAACACTTTTAAATCTTCGTGTCGAAAAATTAAACTGACTCAGAATTTTCTTCCCTACATAAATAATCAATAATTGCAAAGGAAAGAAATTGAAAAAAAAAAGAATTTTCAAATTTGAAAAGAAATATATACATTGAAGATATTCGCTCCGGCTGGGACTCGAACCCAGGCCACTCGCTTGGAAGACCAGCGGTCTAGCCATTAAGCTATCGGAGTTCTGTCGAGCGGAGTCTTACTGCCTGACTGATACTGCCTGACTGACAGACTGACACACTGACTGACTGATACTGACTGACTGACTCACTGACTGACCGAGACTGACTGATTAACTGCCTGACTGACTGAGACTGGACTGACTGACTGACTGACTGACTGACTGACTAACTGAGACTGACTGACTGACTGACTGCTTGACTCTCTGACTGGCTATTTCACTGACTGACTGAATGACTAAATGACTGACTGACTGAGACTGGACTGGACTGACTGACTGACTGACTGACTGAGACTGACTGACTGCTTTAGTGACTAACTGACTGCACAGGTTTGACCGACTGACTGACTGACTCACTGCCTGACTGACTGACTGACTGACTCACTGCCTGACTGACTGACTGACTGAATGACAGACTGACTGAGACTAAATGACAGACTGCTTGACTGACTGGCTGAAGGACTAACTGACTGACTGAGTGACTGACTGACTGGACTGACTGACTGAGACTGAATGACTGAGTGCTTGACTGATTGACTGTCAGACTGACTGACTGACTTCGCAAAAGGGAAAAATAAAATAAAGAATTATAAAATTAGAAAAAAATATTTGCATTTAAGATTTCCTTTCCGGCCGGGACTCGAACCCAGTACCACGCGCTAGGAGCCCAACGGTCTAGCCATTAGGCTATCGGAGCTCTGTCGGTGGGAGTTTTAAATATAATAAAAACAAAAAATGCACCTTGGTAATTGTTTATTTAAACACTTTGAAATCTTCGTGTCGAAAAATTAAACTGACTCAGAATTTTCTTCCCTACATAAATAATCAATAATTGCAAAGGAAAGAAATTGAAAAAAAAAAAGAATTTTCAAATTAGAAAAGAAATATATACATTGAAGATATTCGCTCCGGCTGGGACTCGAACCCAGGCCACTCGCTTGGGAGACCAGCGGTCTAGCCATTAGGCTATCGGAGTTCTGTCAAGCGGAGTCTTACTGCCTGACTGATACTGCCTGACTGACAGACTGACTCACTGACTGACTGATACTGACTGACTGACTCACTGACTGACCGAGAGTGACTGACTAACTGCCTGACTGACTGAGACTGGACTGACTGACTGACTGACTGACTGACTGACTAACTGACTGACTGAGACTGACTGACTGACTGCTTGACTCTCTGACTGGCTATTTCACTGACTGACTGAATGACTAAATGACTGACTGACACTGACTGACTGACTGCTTGACTACCTGACTGACTGCTTGACTGACTAACTGACTGGACAGGACTGACCGACTGACTGACTGACAGACTGACTGAATAAGGATGACTGACAGACTGACTGAATAAGGCTGACTGACTGACTGACTGACAGACTGACTGAATAAGGCTGACCGACTGACTGACTGCCTGACTGACTGACTGACTGAATGACTGACTGACTGACTGACCGAGACTGACTGACTGACTGACTGAGACTGGACTGGACTGACTGACTGACTGACTGACTGAGACTGACTGACTACTTTAGTGACTAACTGACTGCACAGGACTGACCGACTGACTGACTGACTGACTGCCTGACTGACTGACTGACTGACTGCCTGACTGACTGACTGACTGAATGACTGACTGACTGAGACTAAATGACTGACTGCTTGACTGACTGGCTGAAGGACTAACTAACTGACTGAGTGACTGACTGACTGGACTGACTGACTGAGACTGAATGACTGAGTGCTTGACTGATTGACTGTCAGACTGACTGACTGACTTCGCAAAAGGGAAAAATAAAAAAAAAAGAATTATAAAATTAGAAAAAAATATTTGCATTTAAGATTTCCTTTCCGGCCGGGACTCGAACCCAGTACCACGCGCTAGGAACCCAACGGTCTAGCCATTAGGCTATCGGAGCTCTGTCGATGGAAGTCTTAAATATAATAAAAACAAAAAATGCACCTTGGTAATTATTGATTCAAACACTTTGAAATTTACAGGTCGAATAATTAAACTGACTCAGAATTTTTCTCCCTACATAAATAATCAATATTCGCAAAAGAGATAAAATTAAAAAAAAAGAAGAAGAAATTTCAAATTAGAAACTAAAATTATACATTGAAGATTTTCGTGCAGGCTGGGACTCGAACCCAGGGCCACTCGCTTGGAAGCCTAACACTCTAGCCATTAGTCTATGGGAGCTCTGTCGGTGGGAGTTTTAAATATAATAAAAACAAAAAATGCACCTTGGTAATTGTTTATTTAAACACTTTTAAATCTTCGTGTCGAAAAATTAAACTGACTCAGAATTTTCTTCCCTACATAAATAATCAATAATTGCAAAGGAAAGAAATTGAAAAAAAAAAGAATTTTCAAATTTGAAAAGAAATATATACATTGAAGATATTCGCTCCGGCTGGGACTCGAACCCAGGCCACTCGCTTGGAAGACCAGCGGTCTAGCCATTAAGCTATCGGAGTTCTGTCGAGCGGAGTCTTACTGCCTGACTGATACTGCCTGACTGACAGACTGACTCACTGACTGACTGATACTGACTGACTGACTCACTGACTGACCGAGACTGACTGATTAACTGCCTGACTGACTGAGACTGGACTGACTGACTGACTGACTGACTGACTGACTAACTGAGACTGACTGACTGACTGCTTGACTCTCTGACTGGCTATTTCACTGACTGACTGAATGACTAAATGACTGACTGACACTGACTGACTGACTGCTTGACTACCTGACTGACTGCTTGACTGACTAACTGACTGGACAGGACTGACCGACTGACTGACTGACTGAAAAACTGACTGAATAAGGATGACTGACAGACTGACTGAATAAGGCTGACTGACTGACTGACTGACAGACTGACTGAATAAGGCTGACCGACTGACTGACTGCCTGACTGACTGACTGACTGACCGAGACTGACTGACTGACTGACTGAATGACTGACTGACTGACTGACCGAGACTGACTGACTGACTGACTGAGACTGGACTGGACTGACTGACTGACTGACTGACTGAGACTGACTGACTGCTTTAGTGACTAACTGACTGCACAGGACTGACCGACTGACTGACTGACTGACTGCCTGACTGACTGACTGACTGACTGACTGACTGACTGAGACTAAATGACTGACTGCTTGACTGATTGGCTGAAGGACTAACTGACTGACTGAGTGACTGACTGACTGGACTGACTGACTGAGACTGAATGACTGAGTGCTTGACTGATTGACTGTCAGACTGACTGACTGACTTCGCAAAAGGGAAAAATAAAAAAAAAAGAATTATAAAATTAGAAAAAAATATTTGCATTTAAGATTTCCTTTCCGGCTGGGATTTGAACCCAGGGCGACACTCATGGAAGCCCAACGCTCTCGCCAATATACTATCGGATCTCTGTTGATCGGTGTCTTAATTATAATAAAAACAAAAAATGCACCTTAGTAATTATTGATCTAAAATCTTTGAAATCTAAAGGTCGAATGATTAAACTGACTCAGAATTTTCTTCCGTACATAAATAATCCATATTTGCAAAAGAAAGAAATTGAAAAAAAAAAGAATCTTCAAATTAGAAGAGAAATATATACATGGAAGATTTTCGTTCCGGCCGGGACTCGAACCCAGTACCACGCGCTTGGAACCCAACGGTCTAGACATTAGGCTATCGGAGCTCTGTCGATGGAAGTGTTAAATATAATAAAAACAAAAAATGCACCTTGGTAATTATTGATTCAAACACTTTGAAATTTACAGGTCGAATAATTAAACTGACTCAGAATTTTTCTCCCTACATAAATAATCAATATTCGCAAAAGAGAAAAATTAAAAAAAAAAGAAGAAGAAATTTCAAATTAGAAACTAAAAGTATACATTGAAGATTTTCGTTCAGGCTGGGACTCGAACCCAGGGCCACTCGCTTGGAAGCCTAACACTCTAGCCATTAGTCCATGGGAGCTCTGTCGGTGGGAGTTTAAATATAATAAAAACAAAAAATGCACCTTGGTAATTGTTTATTTAAACACTTTGAAATCTTCGTGTCGAAAAATTAAACTGACTCAGAATTTTCTTCCCTACATAAATAATCAATAATTGCAAAGGAAAGAAATTGAAAAAAAAAAAAGAATTTTCAAATTAGAAAAGAAATATATACATTGAAGATATTCGCTCCGGCTTGGACTCGAACCCAGGCCACTCGCTTGGAAGACCAGCGGTCTAGCCATTAGGCTATCGGAGTTCTGTCGAGCGGAGTCTTACTGCCTGACTGATACTGCCTGACTGACAGACTGACTCACTGACTGACTGATACTGACTGACTGACTCACTGACTGACCGAGACTGACTGACTAACTGCCTGACTGACTGAGACTGGACTGACTGACTGACTGACTGACTGACTGACTAACTGACTGACTGAGACTGACTGACTGACTGCTTGACTCTCTGACTGGCTATTTCACTGACTGACTGAATGACTAAATGACTGACTGACACTGACTGACTGACTGCTTGACTACCTGACTGACTGCTTGACTGACTAACTGACTGGACAGGACTGACCGACTGACTGACTGACAGACTGACTGAATAAGGATGACTGACAGACTGACTGAATAAGGCTGACTGACTGACTGACTGACAGACTGACTGAATAAGGCTGACCGACTGACTGACTGCCTGACTGACTGACTGACCGAGACTGACTGACTGACTGTTTGAGACTGGACTGGACTGACTGACTGACTGACTGACTGAGACTGACTGACTGCTTTAGTGACTAACTGACTGCACAGGACTGACCGACTGACTGACTGACTCACTGCCTGACTGACTGACTGACTGAATGACTGACTGACTGAGACTAAATGACAGACTGCTTGACTGACTGGCTGAAGGACTAACTGACTGACTGAGTGACTGACTGACTGGACTGACTGACTGAGACTGAATGACTGAGTGCTTGACTGATTGACTGTCAGACTGACTGACTGACTTCGCAAAAGGGAAAAATAAAAAAAAAGAATTATAAAATTAGAAAAAAATATTTGCATTTAAGATTTCCTTTCCGGCCGGGACTCGAACCCAGTACCACGCGCTAGGAGCCCAACGGTCTAGCCATTAGGCTATCGGAGCTCTGTCGGTGGGAGTTTTAAATATAATAAAAACAAAAAATGCACCTTGGTAATTGTTTATTTAAACACTTTGAAATCTTCGTGTCGAAAAATTAAACTGACTCAGAATTTTCTTCCCTACATAAATAATCAATAATTGCAAAGGAAAGAAATTGAAAAAAAAAAGAATTTTCAAATTAGAAAAGAAATATATACATTGAAGATATTCGCTCCGGCTGGGACTCGAACCCAGGCCACTCGCTTGGGAGACCAGCGGTCTAGCCATTAGGCTATCGGAGTTCTGTCAAGCGGAGTCTTACTGCCTGACTGATACTGCCTGACTGACAGACTGACTCACTGACTGACTGATACTGACTGACTGACTCACTGACTGACCGAGACTGACTGACTAACTGCCTGACTGACTGAGACTGGACTGACTGACTGACTGACTGACTGACTGACTAACTGACTGACTGAGACTGACTGACTGACTGCTTGACTCTCTGACTGGCTATTTCACTGACTGACTGAATGACTAAATGACTGACTGACACTGACTGACTGACTGCTTGACTACCTGACTGACTGCTTGACTGACTAACTGACTGGACAGGACTGACCGACTGACTGACTGACAAACTGACTGAATAAGGATGACTGACAGACTGACTGAATAAGGCTGACTGACTGACTGACTGACAGACTGACTGAATAAGGCTGACCGACTGACTGACTGCCTGACTGACTGACTGACTGAATGACTGACTGACCGAGACTGACTGACTGACTGACTGAGACTGGACTGGACTGACTGACTGACTGACTGACTGAGACTGACTGACTACTTTAGTGACTAACTGACTGCACAGGACTGACCGACTGACTGACTGACTGACTGCCTGACTGACTGACTGACTGACTGCCTGACTGACTGACTGACTGAATGACTGACTGACTGAGACTAAATGACTGACTGCTTGACTGACTGGCTGAAGGACTAACTAACTGACTGAGTGACTGACTGACTGGACTGACTGACTGAGACTGAATGACTGAGTGCTTGACTGATTGACTGTCAGACTGACTGACTGACTTCGCAAAAGGGAAAAATTAAAAAAAAAGAATTATAAAATTAGAAAAAAATATTTGCATTTAAGATTTCCTTTCCGGCCGGGACTCGAACCCAGTACCACGCGCTAGGAACCCAACGGTCTAGCCATTAGGCTATCGGAGCTCTGTCGATGGAAGTCTTAAATATAATAAAAACAAAAAATGCACCTTGGTAATTATTGATTCAAACACTTTGAAATTTACAGGTCGAATAATTAAACTGACTCAGAATTTTTCTCCCTACATAAATAATCAATATTCGCAAAAGAGAAAAATTAAAAAAAAAAGAAGAAGAAATTTCAAATTAGAAACTAAAAGTATACATTGAAGATTTTCGTTCAGGCTGGGACTCGAACCCAGGGCCACTCGCTTGGAAGCCTAACACTCTAGCCATTAGTCCATGGGAGCTCTGTCGGTGGGAGTTTAAATATAATAAAAACAAAAAATGCACCTTGGTAATTGTTTATTTAAACACTTTGAAATCTTCGTGTCGAAAAATTAAACTGACTCAGAATTTTCTTCCCTACATAAATAATCAATAATTGCAAAGGAAAGAAATTGAAAAAAAAAAGAATTTTCAAATTAGAAAAGAAATATATACATTGAAGATATTCGCTCCGGCTTGGACTCGAACCCAGGCCACTCGCTTGGAAGACCAGCGGTCTAGCCATTAGGCTATCGGAGTTCTGTCGAGCGGAGTCTTACTGCCTGACTGATACTGCCTGACTGACAGACTGACTCACTGACTGACTGATACTGACTGACTGACTCACTGACTGACCGAGACTGACTGACTAACTGCCTGACTGACTGAGACTGGACTGACTGACTGACTGACTGACTGACTGACTAACTGACTGACTGAGACTGACTGACTGACTGCTTGACTCTCTGACTGGCTATTTCACTGACTGACTGAATGACTAAATGACTGACTGACACTGACTGACTGACTGCTTGACTACCTGACTGACTGCTTGACTGACTAACTGACTGGACAGGACTGACCGACTGACTGACTGACAGACTGACTGAATAAGGATGACTGACAGACTGACTGAATAAGGCTGACTGACTGACTGACTGACAGACTGACTGAATAAGGCTGACCGACTGACTGACTGCCTGACTGACTGACTGACCGAGACTGACTGACTGACTGTTTGAGACTGGACTGGACTGACTGACTGACTGACTGACTGAGACTGACTGACTGCTTTAGTGACTAACTGACTGCACAGGACTGACCGACTGACTGACTGACTCACTGCCTGACTGACTGACTGACTGAATGACTGACTGACTGAGACTAAATGACAGACTGCTTGACTGACTGGCTGAAGGACTAACTGACTGACTGAGTGACTGACTGACTGGACTGACTGACTGAGACTGAATGACTGAGTGCTTGACTGATTGACTGTCAGACTGACTGACTGACTTCGCAAAAGGGAAAAATAAAAAAAAAAGAATTATAAAATTAGAAAAAAATATTTGCATTTAAGATTTCCTTTCCGGCCGGGACTCGAACCCAGTACCACGCGCTAGGAGCCCAACGGTCTAGCCATTAGGCTATCGGAGCTCTGTCGGTGGGAGTTTTAAATATAATAAAAACAAAAAATGCACCTTGGTAATTGTTTATTTAAACACTTTGAAATCTTCGTGTCGAAAAATTAAACTGACTCAGAATTTTCTTCCCTACATAAATAATCAATAATTGCAAAGGAAAGAAATTGAAAAAAAAAGAATTTTCAAATTAGAAAAGAAATATATACATTGAAGATATTCGCTCCGGCTGGGACTCGAACCCAGGCCACTCGCTTGGGAGACCAGCGGTCTAGCCATTAGGCTATCGGAGTTCTGTCAAGCGGAGTCTTACTGCCTGACTGATACTGCCTGACTGACAGACTGACTCACTGACTGACTGATACTGACTGACTGACTCACTGACTGACCGAGACTGACTGACTAACTGCCTGACTGACTGAGACTGGACTGACTGACTGACTGACTGACTGACTGACTAACTGACTGACTGAGACTGACTGACTGACTGCTTGACTCTCTGACTGGCTATTTCACTGACTGACTGAATGACTAAATGACTGACTGACACTGACTGACTGACTGCTTGACTACCTGACTGACTGCTTGACTGACTAACTGACTGGACAGGACTGACCGACTGACTGACTGACAGACTGACTGAATAAGGATGACTGACAGACTGACTGAATAAGGCTGACTGACTGACTGACTGACAGACTGACTGAATAAGGCTGACCGACTGACTGACTGCCTGACTGACTGACTGACTGAATGACTGACTGACCGAGACTGACTGACTGACTGACTGAGACTGGACTGGACTGACTGACTGACTGACTGACTGAGACTGACTGACTACTTTAGTGACTAACTGACTGCACAGGACTGACCGACTGACTGACTGACTGACTGCCTGACTGACTGACTGACTGACTGCCTGACTGACTGACTGACTGAATGACTGACTGACTGAGACTAAATGACTGACTGCTTGACTGACTGGCTGAAGGACTAACTAACTGACTGAGTGACTGACTGACTGGACTGACTGACTGAGACTGAATGACTGAGTGCTTGACTGATTGACTGTCAGACTGACTGACTGACTTCGCAAAAGGGAAAAATTAAAAAAAAAGAATTATAAAATTAGAAAAAAATATTTGCATTTAAGATTTCCTTTCCGGCCGGGACTCGAACCCAGTACCACGCGCTAGGAACCCAACGGTCTAGCCATTAGGCTATCGGAGCTCTGTCGATGGAAGTCTTAAATATAATAAAAACAAAAAATGCACCTTGGTAATTATTGATTCAAACACTTTGAAATTTACAGGTCGAATAATTAAACTGACTCAGAATTTTTCTCCCTACATAAATAATCAATATTCGCAAAAGAGAAAAATTAAAAAAAAAGAAGAAGAAATTTCAAATTAGAAACTAAAAGTATACATTGAAGATTTTCGTGCAGGCTGGGACTCGAACCCAGGGCCACTCGCTTGGAAGCCTAACACTCTAGCCATTAGTCTATGGGAGCTCTGTCGGTGGGAGTTTTAAATATAATAAAAACAAAAAATGCACCTTGGTAATTGTTTATTTAAACAATTTTAAATCTTCGTGTCGAAAAATTAAACTGACTCAGAATTTTCTTCCCTACATAAATAATCAATAATTGCAAAGGAAAGAAATTGAAAAAAAAAAGAATTTTCAAATTTGAAAAGAAATATATACATTGAAGATATTCGCTCCGGCTGGGACTCGAACCCAGGCCACTCGCTTGGAAGACCAGCGGTCTAGCCATTAAGCTATCGGAGTTCTGTCGAGCGGAGTCTTACTGCCTGACTGATACTGCCTGACTGACAGACTGACTCACTGACTGACTGATACTGACTGACTGACTCACTGACTGACCGAGACTGACTGATTAACTGCCTGACTGACTGAGACTGGACTGACTGACTGACTGACTGACTGACTGACTAACTGAGACTGACTGACTGACTGCTTGACTCTCTGACTGGCTATTTCACTGACTGACTGAATGACTAAATGACTGACTGACACTGACTGACTGACTGCTTGACTACCTGACTGACTGCTTGACTGACTAACTGACTGGACAGGACTGACCGACTGACTGACTGAAAAACTGACTGAATAAGGATGACTGACAGACTGACTGAATAAGGCTGACTGACTGACAGACTGACTGAATAAGGCTGACCGACTGACTGACTGCCTGACTGTCTGACCGAGACTGACTGACTGACTGACTGAATGACTGACTGACTGACTGACCGAGACTGACTGACTGACTGACTGAGACTGGACTGGACTGACTGACTGACTGACTGACTGAGACTGACTGACTGCTTTAGTGACTAACTGACTGCACAGGACTGACCGACTGACTGACTGACTGACTGCCTGACTGACTGACTGACTGACTGACTGACTGACTGAGACTAAATGACTGACTGCTTGACTGACTGGCTGAAGGACTAACTGACTGACTGAGTGACTGACTGACTGGACTGACTGACTGAGACTGAATGACTGAGTGCTTGACTGATTGACTGTCAGACTGACTGACTGACTTCGCAAAAGGGAAAAATAAAAAAAAAAGAATTATAAAATTAGAAAAAAATATTTGCATTTAAGATTTCCTTTCCGGCTGGGATTTGAACCCAGGGCGACACTCATGGAAGCCCAACGCTCTCGCCAATATACTATCGGATCTCTGTTGATCGGTGTCTTAATTATAATAAAAACAAAAAATGCACCTTAGTAATTATTGATCTAAAATCTTTGAAATCTAAAGGTCGAATGATTAAACTGACTCAGAATTTTCTTCCGTACATAAATAATCCATATTTGCAAAAGAAAGAAATTGAAAAAAAAAAGAATCTTCAAATTAGAAGAGAAATATATACATGGAAGATTTTCGTTCCGGCCGGGACTCGAACCCAGTACCACGCGCTTGGAACCCAACGGTCTAGCCATTAGGCTATCGGAGCTCTGTCGATGGAAGTCTTAAATATAATAAAAACAAAAAATGCACCTTGGTAATTATTGATTCAAACACTTTGAAATTTACAGGTCGAATAATTAAACTGACTCAGAATTTTTCTCCCTACATAAATAATCAATATTCGCAAAAGAGAAAAATTAAAAAAAAAAGAAGAAGAAATTTCAAATTAGAAACTAAAAGTATACATTGAAGATTTTCGTTCAGGCTGGGACTCGAACCCAGGGCCACTCGCTTGGAAGCCTAACACTCTAGCCATTAGTCCATGGGAGCTCTGTCGGTGGGAGTTTAAATATAATAAAAACAAAAAATGCACCTTGGTAATTGTTTATTTAAACACTTTGAAATCTTCGTGTCGTAAAATTAAACTGACTCAGAATTTTCTTCCCTACATAAATAATCAATAATTGCAAAGGAAAGAAATTGAAAAAAAAAAAGAATTTTCAAATTAGAAAAGAAATATATACATTGAAGATATTCGCTTCGGCTGGGACTCGAACCCAGGCCACTAGCTTGGAAGACCAGCGGTCTAGCCATTAGGCTATCGGAGTTCTGTCGAGCGGAGTCTTACTGCCTGACTGACAGACTGACTCACTGACTGACTGATACTGACTGACTGACTCACTGACTGACCGAGACTGACTGACTAACTGCCTGACTGACTGAGACTGGACTGACTGACTGACTGACTGACTGACTAACTGACTGACTGAGACTGACTGACTGACTGCTTGACTCTCTGACTGGCTATTTCACTGACTGACTGAATGACTAAATGACTGACTGACACTGACTGACTGACTGCTTGACTACCTGACTGACTGCTTGACTGACTAACTGACTGGACAGGACTGACCGACTGACTGACTGACAGACTGACTGAATAAGGATGACTGACAGACTGACTGAATAAGGATGACTGACAGACTGACTAAATAAGGCTGACTGACTGACTGACTAAAAGACTGACCTAATAAGGCTGACCGACTGACTGACTGCCTGACTGACTGACTGACTGAATGACTGACTGACTGACTGACCGAGACTGACTGACTGACTGACTGAGACTGGACTGGACTGACTGACTGACTGACTGACTGAGACTGACTGACTGCTTTAGTGACTAACTGACTGCACAGGACTGACCGACTGACTGACTGACTGACTGCCTGACTGACTGAATGACTGACTGACTGAGACTAAATGACTGACTGCTTGACTAACTGGCTGAAGGACTAACTGACTGACTGAGTGACTTACTGACTGTACTGACTGACTGAGACTGAATGACTGAGTGCTTGACTGATTGACTGTCAGACTGACTGACTGACTTCGCAAAAGGGAAAAATAAAAAAAAAAGAATTATAAAAAAAGATTTGCATTTAAGATTTCCTTTCCGGCCGGGACTCGAACCCAGTACCACGCGCTAGGAACCCAACGGTCTAGCCATTAGGCTATCGGAGCTCTGTCGATGGAAGTCTTAAATATAGTAAAAACAAAAAATGCACCTTGGTAATTATTGATTCAAACACTTTGAAATTTACAGGTCGAATAATTAAACTGACTCAGAATTTTTCTCCCTACATAAATAATCAATATTCGCAAAAGAGAAAAATTAAAAAAAAAGAAGAAGAAATTTCAAATTAGAAACTAAACGTATACATTGAAGATTTTCGTTCAGGCTGGGACTCGAACCCAGGGCCACTCGCTTGGAAGCCTAACACTCTAGCCATTAGTCTATGGGAGCTCTGTCGGTGGGAGTTTTAAATATAATAAAAACAAAAAATGCACCTTGGTAATTGTTTATTTAAACACTTTGAAATCTTCGTGTCGAAAAATTAAACTGACTCAGAATTTTCTTCCCTACATAAATAATCAATAATTGCAAAGGAAAGAAATTGAAAAAAAAAGAATTTTCAAATTAGAAAAGAAATTTATACATTGAAGATATTCGCTCCGGCTGGGACTCGAACCCAGGCCACTCGCTTGGAAGACCAGCGGTCTAGCCATTAGGCTATTGGAGTTCTGTCGAGCGGAGTCTTACTGCCTGACTGATACTGCCTGACTGACAGACTGACTGATACTGACTGACTGACTCACTGACTGACCGAGACTGACTGAATAACTGCCTGACTGACTGAGACTGGACTGACTGACTGACTGACTAACTGACTGACTGAGACTGACTGACTGACTGCTTGACTCTCTGACTGGCTATTTCACTGACTGACTGAATGACTAAATGACTGACTGACACTGACTGACTGACTGCTTGACTACCTGACTGACTGCCCGACTGACTAACTGACTGGACAGGACTGACCGACTGACTGACTGACAGACTGACTGAATAAGGATGACTGACAGACTGACTGAATAAGGCTGACTGACTGACTGACTGACAGACTGACTGAATAAGGCTGACCGACTGACTGACTGCCT
Organism: Uloborus diversus; assembly: GCF_026930045.1. Taxonomy (NCBI): domain Eukaryota; kingdom Metazoa; phylum Arthropoda; class Arachnida; order Araneae; family Uloboridae; genus Uloborus; species Uloborus diversus. The sequence continues at coordinate 114,887 of NW_026558342.1, read as the reverse complement.
GACTGACTGACTGACTGAATGACTGACTGACTGACTGACCGAGACTGACTGACTGACTGACTGAGACTGGACTGGACTGACTGACTGACTGACTGACTGAGACTGACTGACTGCTTTAGTGACTAACTGACTGCACAGGACTGACCGACTGACTGCCTGACTGACTGACTGACTGACTGACTGAGACTAAATGACTGACTGTTTGACTGACTGGCTGAAGGACTAACTGACTGACTGAGTGACTGACTGACTGGACTGACTGACTGAGACTGAATGACTGAGTGCTTGACTGATTGACTGTCAGACTGACTGACTGACTTCGCAAAAGGGAAAAAAAAAAGAATTATAAAATTAGAAAAAAATATTTGCATTTAAGATTTCCTTTCCGGCTGGGATTTGAACCCAGGGCGACACTCATGGAAGCCCAACGCTCTCGCCAATATACTATCGGATCTCTGTTGATCGGTGTCTTAATTATAATAAAAACAAAAAATGCACCTTAGTAATTATTGATCTAAAATCTTTGAAATCTAAAGGTCGAATGATTAAACTGACTCAGAATTTTCTTCCGTACATAAATAATCCATATTTGCAAAAGAAAGAAATTGAAAAAAAAAAGAATCTTCAAATTAGAAGAGAAATATATACATGGAAGATTTTCGTTCCGGCCGGGACTCGAACCCAGTACCACGCGCTTGGAACCCAACGGTCTAGCCATTAGGCTATCGGAGCTCTGTCGATGGAAGTCTTAAATATAATAAAAACAAAAAATGCACCTTGGTAATTATTGATTCAAACACTTTGAAATTTACAGGTCGAATAATTAAACTGACTCAGAATTTTTCTCCCTACATAAATAATCAATATTCGCAAAAGAGAAAAATTAAAAAAAAAAGAAGAAGAAATTTCAAATTAGAAACTAAAAGTATACATTGAAGATTTTCGTTCAGGCTGGGACTCGAACCCAGGGCCACTCGCTTGGAAACCTAACACTCTAGCCATTAGTCTATGGGAGCTCTGTCGGTGGGCGTTTTAAATATAATAAAAACAAAAAATGCACCTTGGTAATTGTTTATTTAAACACTTTGAAATCTTCGTGTCGAAAAATTAAACTGACTCAGAATTTTCTTCCCTACATAAATAATCAATAATTGCAAAGGAAAGAAATTGAAAAAAAAAGAATTTTCAAATTAGAAAAGAAATATATACATTGAAGATATTCGCTCCGGCTGGGACTCGAACCCAGGCCACTCGCTTGGAAGACCAGCGGTCTAGCCATTAGGCTATCGGAGTTCTGTCGAGCGGAGTCTTACTGCCTGACTGATACTTCCTGACTGACAGACTGACTCACTGACTGACTGATACTGACTCACTGACTCACTGACTGACCGAGACTGACTGACTAACTGCCTGACTGACTGAGACTGGACTGACTGACTGACTGACTGACTGACTGAGACTGACTGACTGACTGCTTGACTCTCTGACTGGCTATTTCACTGACTGACTGAATGAATAAATGACTGACTGACACTGACTGACTGACTGCTTGACTACCTGACTGACTGCTTGACTGACTAACTGACTGGACAGGACTGACCGACTGACTGACTGACAGACTGACTGAATAAGGATGACTGACAGACTGACTGAATAAGGCTGACTGACTGACTGACTGACAGACTGACTGAATAAGGCTGACCGACTGACTGACTGCCTGACTGACTGACTGACTGAATGACTGACAGACTGACTGACCGAGACTGACTGACTGACTGACTGAGACTGGACTGGACTGACTGACTGACTGACTGACTGAGACTGACTGACTGCCTGACTGACTGAATGACTGACTGACTGAGACTAAATGACTGACTGCTTGACTGACTGGCTGAAGGACTAACTGACTGACTGAGTGACTGACTGACTGGACTGACTGACTGAGACTGAAGGACTGAGTGCTTGACTGATTGACTGTCAGACTGACTGACTGACTTCGCAAAAGGGAAAAATAAAAAAAAAAGAATTATAAAATTAGAAAAAAATATTTGCATTTAAGATTTCCTTTCCGGCCGGGACTCGAACCCAGTACCACGCGCTAGGAACCCAACGGTCTAGCCATTAGGCTATCGGAGCTCTGTCGATGGAAGTCTTAAATATAATAAAAACAAAAAATGCACCTTGGTAATTATTGATTCAAACACTTTGAAATTTACAGGTCGAATAATTAAACTGACTCAGAATTTTTCTCCCTACATAAATAATCAATATTCGCAAAAGAGAAAAATTTAAAAAAAAAGAAGAAGAAATTTCAAATTAGAAACTAAAAGTATACATTGAAGATTTTCGTTCAGGCTGGGACTCGAACCCAGGGCCACTCGCTTGGAAGCCTAACACTCTAGCCATTAGCCTATGGGAGCTCTGTCGGTGGGAGTTTTAAATATAATAAAAACAAAAAATGCACCTTGGTAATTGTTTATTTAAACACTTTGAAATCTTCGTGTCGAAAAATTAAACTTACTCAGAATTTTCTTCCCTACATAAATAATCAATAATTGCAAAGGAAAGAAATTGAAAAAAAAAAGAATTTTCAAATTAGAAAAGAAATATATACATTGAAGATATTCGCTCCGGCTGGGACTCGAACCCAGGCCACTCGCTTGGAAGACCAGCGGTCTAGCCATTAGGCTATCGGAGTTCTGTCGAGCGGAGTCTTACTGCCTGACTGATACTGCCTGACTGACAGACTGACTCACTGACTGACTGATACTGACTCACTGACTCACTGACTGACCGAGACTGACTGACTAACTGCCTGACTGACTGAGACTGGACTGACTGACTGACTGACTGACTGACTGACTAACTGACTGACTGAGACTGACTGACTGACTGCTTGACTCTCTGACTGGCTATTTCACTGACTGACTGAATGAATAAATGACTGACTGACACTGACTGACTGACTGCTTGACTACCTGACTGACTGCTTGACTGACTAACTGACTGGACAGGACTGACCGACTGACTGACTGACAGACTGACTGAATAAGGATGACTGACAGACTGACTGAATAAGGCTGACTGACTGACTGACTGCCAGACTGACTGAATAAGGCTGACCGACTGACTGACTGCCTGACTGACTGACTGACTGAATGACTGACAGACTGACTGACCGAGACTGACTGACTGACTGACTGAGACTGGACTGGACTGACTGACTGACTGACTGACTGAGACTGACTGACTGCTTTAGTGACTAACTGACTGCACAGGACTGACCGACTGACTGACTGACTGACTGCCTGACTGACTGACTGACTGAATGACTGACTGACTGAGACTAAATGACTGACTGCTTGACTGACTGGCTGAAGGACTAATTGACTGACTGAGTGACTGACTGACTGGACTGACTGACTGAGACAGAATGACTGAGTGCTTGACTGATTGACTGTCAGACTGACTGACTGACTTCGCAAAAGGGAAAAATAAAAAAAAAGAATTATAAAATTAGAAAAAAATATTTGCATTTAAGATTTCCTTTCCGGCTGGGATTTGAACCCAGGGCGACACTCATGGAAGCCCAACGCTCTCGCCAATATACTATCGGATCTCTGTTGATCGGTGTCTTAATTATAATAAAAACAAAAAATGCACCTTAGTAATTATTGATCTAAAATCTTTGAAATCTAAAGGTCGAATGATTAAACTGACTCAGAATTTTCTTCCGTACATAAATAATCCATATTTGCAAAAGAAAGAAATTAAAAAAAAAAGAAGAAGAAATTTCAAATTAGAAACTAAAAGTATACATTGAAGATTTTCGCTCCGGCTGGGACTCGAACCCAGGGCCACTCGCTTGGAAGACCAGCGGTCTAGCCATTAGGCTATCGGAGTTCTGTCGAGCGGAGTCTTACTGCCTGACTGATACTGCCTGACTGACAGACTGACTCACTGACTGACTGATACTGACTCACTGACTCACTGACTGACCGAGACTGACTGACTGACTGCTTGACTCTCTGACTGGCTATTTCACTGACTGACTGAATGAAAAAATGACTGACTGACACTGACTGACTGACTGCTTGACTACCTGACTGACTGCTTGACTGACTAACTGACTGGACAGGACTGACCGACTGACTGACTGACAGACTGACTGAATAAGGATGACTGACAGACTGACTGAATAAGGCTGACTGACTGACTGACTGCCAGACTGACTGAATAAGGCTGACCGACTGACTGACTGCCTGACTGACTGACTGACTGAATGACTGAGACTGGACTGGACTGACTGACTGACTGACTGACTGAGACTGACTGACTGCTTTAGTGACTAACTGACTGCACAGGACTGACCGACTGACTGACTGACTGACTGCCTGACTGACTGACTGACTGAATGACTGACTGACTGAGACTAAATGACTGACTGCTTGACTGACTGGCTGAAGGACTAACTGACTGACTGAGTGACTGACTGACTGGACTGACTGACTGAGACAGAATGACTGAGTGCTTGACTGATTGACTGTCAGACTGACTGACTGACTTCGCAAAAGGGAAAAATAAAAAAAAAAGAATTATAAAATTAGAAAAAAATATTTGCATTTAAGATTTCCTTTCCGGCTGGGATTTGAACCCAGGGCGACACTCATGGAAGCCCAACGCTCTCGCCAATATACTATCGGATCTCTGTTGATCGGTGTCTTAATTATAATAAAAACAAAAAATGCACCTTAGTAATTATTGATCTAAAATCTTTGAAATCTAAAGGTCGAATGATTAAACTGACTCAGAATTTTTCTCCCTACATAAATAATCAATATTCGCAAAAGAGAAAAATTAAAAAAAAGAAGAAGAAGAAATTTCAAATTAGAAACTAAAAGTATACATTGAAGATTTTCGTTCAGGCTGGGACTCGAACCCAGGGCCACTCGCTTGGAAGCCTAACACTCTTGCCATTAGTCTATGGGAGCTCTGTCGGTGGGAGTTTTAAATATAATAAAAACAAAAAATGCACCTTGGTAATTGTTTATTTAAACACTTTGAAATCTTCGTGTCGAAAAATTAAACTGACTCAGAATTTTCTTCCCTACATAAATAATCAATAATTGCAAAGGAAAGAAATTGAAAAAAAAAAGAATTTTCAAATTAGAAAAGAAATATATTCATTGAAGATATTCGCTCCGGCTGGGACTCGAACCCAGGCCACTCGCTTGGAAGACCAGCGGTCTAGCCATTAGGCTATCGGAGTTCTGTCGAGCGGAGTCTTACTGCCTGACTGATACTGCCTGACTGACTGACTGACTAACTGACTGACTGAGACTGACTGACTGACTGCTTGACTCTCTGACTGGCTATTTCACTGACTGACTGAATGAATAAATGACTGACTGACACTGACTGACTGACTGCTTGACTACCTGACTGACTGCTTGACTGACTAACTGACTGGACAGGACTGACCGACTGACTGACTGACAGACTGACTGAATAAGGATGACTGACAGACTGACTGAATAAGGCTGACTGACTGACTGACTGCCAGACTGACTGAATAAGGCTGACCGACTGACTGACTGCCTGACTGACTGACTGACTGAATGACTGACAGACTGACTGACCGAGACTGACTGACTGACTGACTGAGACTGGACTGGACTGACTGACTGACTGACTGACTGAGACTGACTGACTGCTTTAGTGACTAACTGACTGCACAGGACTGACCGACTGACTGACTGACTGACTGCCTGACTGACTGACTGACTGAATGACTGACTGACTGAGACTAAATGACTGACTGCTTGACTGACTGGCTGAAGGACTAATTGACTGACTGAGTGACTGACTGACTGGACTGACTGACTGAGACAGAATGACTGAGTGCTTGACTGATTGACTGTCAGACTGACTGACTGACTTCGCAAAAGGGAAAAATAAAAAAAAAGAATTATAAAATTAGAAAAAAATATTTGCATTTAAGATTTCCTTTCCGGCTGGGATTTGAACCCAGGGCGACACTCATGGAAGCCCAACGCTCTCGCCAATATACTATCGGATCTCTGTTGATCGGTGTCTTAATTATAATAAAAACAAAAAATGCACCTTAGTAATTATTGATCTAAAATCTTTGAAATCTAAAGGTCGAATGATTAAACTGACTCAGAATTTTCTTCCGTACATAAATAATCCATATTTGCAAAAGAAAGAAATTAAAAAAAAAAGAAGAAGAAATTTCAAATTAGAAACTAAAAGTATACATTGAAGATTTTCGCTCCGGCTGGGACTCGAACCCAGGGCCACTCGCTTGGAAGACCAGCGGTCTAGCCATTAGGCTATCGGAGTTCTGTCGAGCGGAGTCTTACTGCCTGACTGATACTGCCTGACTGACAGACTGACTCACTGACTGACTGATACTGACTCACTGACTCACTGACTGACCGAGACTGACTGACTAACTGCCTGACTGACTGAGACTGGACTGACTGACTGACTGACTGACTGACTGACTAACTGACTGACTGAGACTGACTGACTGACTGCTTGACTCTCTGACTGGCTATTTCACTGACTGACTGAATGAATAAATGACTGACTGACACTGACTGACTGACTGCTTGACTACCTGACTGACTGCTTGACTGACTAACTGACTGGACAGGACTGACCGACTGACTGACTGACAGACTGACTGAATAAGGATGACTGACAGACTGACTGAATAAGGCTGACTGACTGACTGACTGCCAGACTGACTGAATAAGGCTGACCGACTGACTGACTGCCTGACTGACTGACTGACTGAATGACTGAGACTGGACTGGACTGACTGACTGACTGACTGACTGAGACTGACTGACTGCTTTAGTGACTAACTGACTGCACAGGACTGACCGACTGACTGACTGACTGACTGCCTGACTGACTGACTGACTGAATGACTGACTGACTGAGACTAAATGACTGACTGCTTGACTGACTGGCTGAAGGACTAACTGACTGACTGAGTGACTGACTGACTGGACTGACTGACTGAGACAGAATGACTGAGTGCTTGACTGATTGACTGTCAGACTGACTGACTGACTTCGCAAAAGGGAAAAATAAAAAAAAAGAATTATAAAATTAGAAAAAAATATTTGCATTTAAGATTTCCTTTCCGGCTGGGATTTGAACCCAGGGCGACACTCATGGAAGCCCAACGCTCTCGCCAATATACTATCGGATCTCTGTTGATCGGTGTCTTAATTATAATAAAAACAAAAAATGCACCTTAGTAATTATTGATCTAAAATCTTTGAAATCTAAAGGTCGAATGATTAAACTGACTCAGAATTTTTCTCCCTACATAAATAATCAATATTCGCAAAAGAGAAAAATTAAAAAAAAGAAGAAGAAGAAATTTCAAATTAGAAACTAAAAGTATACATTGAAGATTTTCGTTCAGGCTGGGACTCGAACCCAGGGCCACTCGCTTGGAAGCCTAACACTCTTGCCATTAGTCTATGGGAGCTCTGTCGGTGGGAGTTTTAAATATAATAAAAACAAAAAATGCACCTTGGTAATTGTTTATTTAAACACTTTGAAATCTTCGTGTCGAAAAATTAAACTGACTCAGAATTTTCTTCCCTACATAAATAATCAATAATTGCAAAGGAAAGAAATTGAAAAAAAAAAGAATTTTCAAATTAGAAAAGAAATATATTCATTGAAGATATTCGCTCCGGCTGGGACTCGAACCCAGGCCACTCGCTTGGAAGACCAGCGGTCTAGCCATTAGGCTATCGGAGTTCTGTCGAGCGGAGTCTTACTGCCTGACTGATACTGCCTGACTGACAGACTGACTCACTGACTGACTGATACTGACTGACTGACTCACTGACTGACCGAGACTGACTGACTAACTGCCTGACTGACTGAGACTGGACTGACTGACTGACTGACTGACTGACTGACTAACTGACTGACTGAGACTGACTGACTGACTGCTTGACTCTCTGACTGGCTATTTCACTGACTGACTGAATGACTAAATGACTGACTGACACTGACTGACTGACTGCTTGACTACCTGACTGACTGCTTGACTGACTAACTGACTGGACAGGACTGACCGACTGACTGACTGACAGACTGACTGAATAAGGATGACTGACAGACTGACTGAATAAGGCTGACTGACTGACTGACTGACAGACTGACTGAATAAGGTTGACCGACTGACTGACTGCCTGACTGACTGATTGACTGAATGACTGACTGACTGACTGACCGAGACTGACTGACTGACTGACTGAGACTGACTGACTGCTTTAGTGACTAACTGACTGCACAGGACTGACCGACTGACTGACTGACTGACTGCCTGACTGACTGAATGACTGACTGACTGAGACTAAATGACTGACTGCTTGACTGACTGGCTGAAGGACTAACTGACTGACTGACTGGACTGACTGACTGAGACTGAAGGACTGAGTGCTTGACTGATTGACTGTCAGACTGACTGACTGACTTCGCAAAAGGGAAAAATAAAAAAAAAAGAATTATAAAATTAGAAAAAAATATTTGCATTTAAGATTTCCTTTCCGGCCGGGACTCGAACCCAGTACCACGCGCTAGGAACCCAACGGTCTAGCCATTAGGCTATCGGAGCTCTGTCGATGGAAGTCTTAAATATAATAAAAACAAAAAATGCACCTTGGTAATTATTGATTCAAACACTTTGAAATTTACAGGTCGAATAATTAAACTGACTCAGAATTTTTCTCCCTACATAAATAATCAATATTCGCAAAAGAGAAAAATTTAAAAAAAAAGAAGAAGAAATTTCAAATTAGAAACTAAAAGTATACATTGAAGATTTTCGTTCAGGCTGGGACTCGAACCCAGGGCCACTCGCTTGGAAGTCTAACACTCTAGCCATTAGTCTATGGGAGCTCTGTCGGAGGGAGTTTTAAATATAATAAAAACAAAAAATGCACCTTGGTAATTGTTTATTTAAACACTTTAAAATCTTCGTGTCGAAAAATTAAACTTACTCAGAATTTTCTTCCCTACATAAATAATCAATAATTGCAAAGGAAAGAAATTGAAAAAAAAAAGAATTTTCAAATTAGAAAAGAAATATATACATTGAAGATATTCGCTCCGGCTGGGACTCGAACCCAGGCCACTCGCTTGGAAGACCAGCGGTCTAGCCATTAGGCTATCGGAGTTCTGTCGAGCGGAGTCTTACTGCCTGACTGATACTGCCTGACTGACAGACTGACTCACTGACTGACTGATACTGACTCACTGACTCACTGACTGACCGAGACTGACTGACTAACTGCCTGACTGACTGAGACTGGACTGACTGACTGACTGACTGACTGACTGACTAACTGACTGACTGAGACTGACTGACTGACTGCTTGACTCTCTGACTGGCTATTTCACTGACTGACTGAATGAATAAATGACTGACTGACACTGACTGACTGACTGCTTGACTACCTGACTGACTGCTTGACTGACTAACTGACTGGACAGGACTGACCGACTGACTGACTGACTGACTGCCTGACTGACTGACTGACTGAATGACTGACTGACTGAGACTAAATGACTGACTGCTTGACTGACTGGCTGAAGGACTAATTGACTGACTGAGTGACTGACTGACTGGACTGACTGACTGAGACAGAATGACTGAGTGCTTGACTGATTGACTGTCAGACTGACTGACTGACTTCGCAAAAGGGAAAAATAAAAAAAAAGAATTATAAAATTAGAAAAAAATATTTGCATTTAAGATTTCCTTTCCGGCTGGGATTTGAACCCAGGGCGACACTCATGGAAGCCCAACGCTCTCGCCAATATACTATCGGATCTCTGTTGATCGGTGTCTTAATTATAATAAAAACAAAAAATGCACCTTAGTAATTATTGATCTAAAATCTTTGAAATCTAAAGGTCGAATGATTAAACTGACTCAGAATTTTCTTCCGTACATAAATAATCCATATTTGCAAAAGAAAGAAATTAAAAAAAAAAGAAGAAGAAATTTCAAATTAGAAACTAAAAGTATACATTGAAGATTTTCGCTCCGGCTGGGACTCGAACCCAGGGCCACTCGCTTGGAAGACCAGCGGTCTAGCCATTAGGCTATCGGAGTTCTGTCGAGCGGAGTCTTACTGCCTGACTGATACTGCCTGACTGACAGACTGACTCACTGACTGACTGATACTGACTCACTGACTCACTGACTGACCGAGACTGACTGACTAACTGCCTGACTGACTGAGACTGGACTGACTGACTGACTGACTGACTGACTGACTAACTGACTGACTGAGACTGACTGACTGACTGCTTGACTCTCTGACTGGCTATTTCACTGACTGACTGAATGAATAAATGACTGACTGACACTGACTGACTGACTGCTTGACTGACTAACTGACTGGACAGGACTGACCGACTGACTGACTGACAGACTGACTGAATAAGGATGACTGACAGACTGACTGAATAAGGCTGACTGACTGACTGACTGCCAGACTGACTGAATAAGGCTGACCGACTGACTGACTGCCTGACTGACTGACTGACTGAATGACTGAGACTGGACTGGACTGACTGACTGACTGACTGACTGAGACTGACTGACTGCTTTAGTGACTAACTGACTGCACAGGACTGACCGACTGACTGACTGACTGACTGCCTGACTGACTGACTGACTGAATGACTGACTGACTGACTGAGACTAAATGACTGACTGCTTGACTGACTGGCTGAAGGACTAACTGACTGACTGAGTGACTGACTGACTGGACTGACTGACTGAGACAGAATGACTGAGTGCTTGACTGATTGACTGTCAGACTGACTGACTGACTTCGCAAAAGGGAAAAATAAAAAAAAAAGAATTATAAAATTAGAAAAAAATATTTGCATTTAAGATTTCCTTTCCGGCTGGGATTTGAACCCAGGGCGACACTCATGGAAGCCCAACGCTCTCGCCAATATACTATCGGATCTCTGTTGATCGGTGTCTTAATTATAATAAAAACAAAAAATGCACCTTAGTAATTATTGATCTAAAATCTTTGAAATCTAAAGGTCGAATGACTAAACTGACTCAGAATTTTTCTCCCTACATAAATAATCAATATTCGCAAAAGAGAAAAATTAAAAAAAAGAAGAAGAAGAAATTTCAAATTAGAAACTAAAAGTATACATTGAAGATTTTCGTTCAGGCTGGGACTCGAACCCAGGGCCACTCGCTTGGAAGCCTAACACTCTTGCCATTAGTCTATGGGAGCTCTGTCGGTGGGAGTTTTAAATATAATAAAAACAAAAAATGCACCTTGGTAATTGTTTATTTAAACACTTTGAAATCTTCGTGTCGAAAAATTAAACTGACTCAGAATTTTCTTCCCTACATAAATAATCAATAATTGCAAAGGAAAGAAATTGAAAAAAAAAAGAATTTTCAAATTAGAAAAGAAATATATTCATTGAAGATATTCGCTCCGGCTGGGACTCGAACCCAGGCCACTCGCTTGGAAGACCAGCGGTCTAGCCATTAGGCTATCGGAGTTCTGTCGAGCGGAGTCTTACTGCCTGACTGATACTGCCTGACTGACAGACTGACTCACTGACTGACTGATACTGACTGACTGACTCACTGACTGACCGAGACTGACTGACTAACTGCCTGACTGACTGAGACTGGACTGACTGACTGACTGACTGACTGACTGACTAACTGACTGACTGAGACTGACTGACTGACTGCTTGACTCTCTGACTGGCTATTTCACTGACTGACTGAATGACTAAATGACTGACTGACACTGACTGACTGACTGCTTGACTACCTGACTGACTGCTTGACTGACTAACTGACTGGACAGGACTGACCGACTGACTGACTGACAGACTGACTGAATAAGGATGACTGACAGACTGACTGAATAAGGCTGACTGACTGACTGACTGACAGACTGACTGAATAAGGTTGACCGACTGACTGACTGCCTGACTGACTGATTGACTGAATGACTGACTGACTGACTGACCGAGACTGACTGACTGACTGACTGAGACTGACTGACTGCTTTAGTGACTAACTGACTGCACAGGACTGACCGACTGACTGACTGACTGACTGCCTGACTGACTGAATGACTGACTGACTGAGACTAAATGACTGACTGCTTGACTGACTGGCTGAAGGACTAACTGACTGACTGACTGGACTGACTGACTGAGACTGAAGGACTGAGTGCTTGACTGATTGACTGTCAGACTGACTGACTGACTTCGCAAAAGGGAAAAATAAAAAAAAAAGAATTATAAAATTAGAAAAAAATATTTGCATTTAAGATTTCCTTTCCGGCCGGGGCTCGAACCCAGTACCACGCGCTAGGAACCCAACGGTCTAGCCATTAGGCTATCGGAGCTCTGTCGATGGAAGTCTTAAATATAATAAAAAAAAAAATGCACCTTGGTAATTATTGATTCAAACACTTTGAAATTTACAGGTCGAATAATTAAACTGACTCAGAATTTTTCTCCCTACATAAATAATCAATATTCGCAAAAGAGAAAAATTTAAAAAAAAAGAAGAAGAAATTTCAAATTAGAAACTAAAAGTATACATTGAAGATTTTCGTTCAGGCTGGGACTCGAACCCAGGGCCACTCGCTTGGAAGTCTAACACTCTAGCCATTAGTCTATGGGAGCTCTGTCGGAGGGAGTTTTAAATATAATAAAAACAAAAAATGCACCTTGGTAATTGTTTATTTAAACACTTTAAAATCTTCGTGTCGAAAAATTAAACTTACTCAGAATTTTCTTCCCTACATAAATAATCAATAATTGCAAAGGAAAGAAATTGAAAAAAAAAAGAATTTTCAAATTAGAAAAGAAATATATACATTGAAGATATTCGCTCCGGCTGGGACTCGAACCCAGGCCACTCGCTTGGAAGACCAGCGGTCTAGCCATTAGGCTATCGGAGTTCTGTCGAGCGGAGTCTTACTGCCTGACTGATACTGCCTGACTGACAGACTGACTCACTGACTGACTGATACTGACTCACTGACTCACTGACTGACCGAGACTGACTGACTAACTGCCTGACTGACTGAGACTGGACTGACTGACTGACTGACTGACTGACTGACTAACTGACTGACTGAGACTGACTGACTGACTGCTTGACTCTCTGACTGGCTATTTCACTGACTGACTGAATGAATAAATGACTGACTGACACTGACTGACTGACTGCTTGACTACCTGACTGACTGCTTGACTGACTAACTGACTGGACAGGACTGACCGACTGACTGACTGACAGACTGACTGAATAAGGATGACTGACAGACTGACTGAATAAGGCTGACTGACTGACTGACTGACAGACTGACTGAATAAGGCTGACCGACTGACTGACTGCCTGACTGACTGACTGACTGAATGACTGACAGACTGACTGACCGAGACTGACTGACTGACTGACTGAGACTGGACTGGACTGACTGACTGACTGAGACTGACTGACTGCTTTAGTGACTAACTGACTGCACAGGACTGACCGACTGACTGACTGACTGACTGACTGACTGACTGACTGACTGACTGGACTGACTGACTGAGACAGAATGACTGAGTGCTTGACTGATTGACTGTCAGACTGACTGACTGACTTCGCAAAAGGGAAAAATAAAAAAAAAGAATTATAAAATTAGAAAAAAATATTTGCATTTAAGATTTCCTTTCCGGCTGGGATTTGAACCCAGGGCGACACTCATGGAAGCCCAACGCTCTCGCCAATATACTATCGGATCTCTGTTGATCGGTGTCTTAATTATAATAAAAACAAAAAATGCACCTTAGTAATTATTGATCTAAAATCTTTGAAATCTAAAGGTCGAATGATTAAACTGACTCAGAATTTTCTTCCGTACATAAATAATCCATATTTGCAAAAGAAAGAAATTGAAAAAAAAAAAGAATCTTCACATTAGAAGAGAAATATATACATGGAAGATTTTCGTTCCGGCCGGGACTCGAACCCAGTACCACGCGCTTGGAACCCAACGGTCTAGCCACTAGGCTATCGAAGCTCTGTCGATGGAAGTCTTAAATATAATAAAAACAAAAAATGCACCTTGGTAATTATTGATTCAAACACTTTGAAATTTACAGGTCGAATAATTAAACTGACTCAGAATTTTTCTCCCTACATAAATAATCCATATTCGCAAAAGAGAAAAATTAAAAAAAAAAGAAGTAGAAATTTCAAATTAGAAACTAAAAGTATACATTGAAGATTTTCGTTCAGGCTGGGACTCGAACCCAGGGCCACTCGCTTGGAAGCCTAACACTCTAGCCATTAGTCTATGGGAGCTCTGTCGGTGGGGGTTTTAAATATAATAAAAACAAAAAATGCACCTTGGTAATTGTTTATTTAAACACTTTGAAATATTCGTGTCGAAAAATTAAACTGACTCAGAATTTTCTTCCCTACATAAATAATCAATAATTGCAAAGGAAAGAAATTGAAAAAAAAAAGAATTTTCAAATTAGAAAAGAAATATATACATTGAAGATATTCGCTCCGGCTGGGACTCGAACCTAGGCCACTCGCTTGGAAGACCAGCGGTCTAGCCATTAGGCTATCGGAGTTCTGTCGAGCGGAGTCTTACTGCCTGACTGATACTGCCTGACTGACAGACTGACTCACTGACTGACTGATACTGACTGACTGACTCACTGACTGACCGAGACTGACTGACTAACTGCCTGACTGACTGAGACTGGACTGACTGACTGACTGACTGACTGACTGACTAACTGACTGACTGAGACTGACTGACTGACTGCTTGACTCTCTGACTGGCTATTTCACTGACTGACTGAATGACTAAATGACTGACTGACACTGACTGACTGACTGCTTGACTACATGACTGACTGCTTGACTGACTAACTGACTGGACAGGACTGACCGACTGACTGACTGACAGACTGACTGAATAAGGATGACTGACAGACTGACTGAATAAGGCTGACTGACTGTCTGACTGACAGACTGACTGACTGCTTGACTACCTGACTGACTGCTTGACTGACAGACTGACTGAATGACTGACTGACTGACTGACTGAGACTGGACTGGACTGACTGACTGACTGACTGACTGAGACTGACTGACTGCTTTAGTGACTAACTGACTGCACAGGACTGACCGACTGACTGACTGACTGACTGCCTGACTGACTGAATGACTGACTGACTGAGACTAAATGACTGACTGCTTGACTGCCTGGCTGAAGGACTAACTGACTGACTGAGTGACTGACTGACTGGACTGACTGACTGAGACTGAATGACTGAGTGCTTGACTGATTGACTGTCAGACTGACTGACTGACTTCGCAAAAGGGAAAAATAAAAAAAAAAGAATTATAAAATTAGAAAAAAATATTTGCATTTAAGATTTCCTTTCCGGCCGGGACTCGAACCCAGTACCACGCGCTAGGAACCCAACGGTCTAGCCATTAGGCTATCGGAGCTCTGTCGATGGAAGTCTTAAATATAATAAAAACAAAAAATGCACCTTGGTAATTGTTTATTTAAACACTTTGAAATCTTCGTGTCGAAAAATTAAACTGACTCAGAATTTTCTTCCCTACATAAATAATCAATAATTGCAAAGGAAAGAAATTGAAAAAAAAAGAATTTTCAAATTAGAAAATAAATATATACATTGAAGATATTCGCTCCGGCTGGGACTCGAACCCAGGCCACTCGCTTGGAAGACCAGCGGTCTAGCCATTAGGCTATCGGAGTTCTGTCGAGCGGAGTCTTACTGCCTGACTGATACTGCCTGACTGACAGACTGACTCACTGACTGACTGATACTGACTGACTGACTCACTGACTGACCGAGACTGACTGACTAACTGCCTGACTGACTGAGACTGGACTGACTGACTGACTGACTGACTGACTGACTAACTGACTGACTGAGACTGACTGACTGACTGCTTGACTCTCTGACTGGCTATTTCACTGACTGACTGAATGAATAAATGACTGACTGACACTGACTGACTGACTGCTTGACTACCTGACTGACTGCTTGACTGACTAACTGACTGGACAGGACTGACCGACTGACTGACTGACAGACTGACTGAATAAGGATGACTGACAGACAAACTGAATAAGGCTGACTGACTGACAGACTGACTGACTGCTTGACTACCTGACTGACTGCTTGACTGACTAACTGACTGGACAGGACTGACCGACTGACTGACTGACAGACTGACTGAATAAGGATGACTGACAGACTGACTGAATAAGGCTGACTGACTGACTGACTGACAGACTGACTGAATAAGGCTGACCGACTGACTGACTGAATGACTGACTGACTGACTGACCGAGACTGACTGACTGACTGAGACTGGACTGGACTGACTGACTGACTGACTGACTGAGACTGACTGACTGCTTTAGTGACTAACTGACTGCACAGGACTGACCGACTGACTGACTGACTGACTGCCTGACTGACTGACTGACTGAATGACTGACTGACTGAGACTAAATGACTGACTGCTTGACTGACTGGCTGAAGGACTAACTGACTGACTGAGTGACTGACTGACTGGACTGACTGACTGAGACTGAATGACTGAGTGCTTGACTATAAGGCTGACTGACTGACTGACTTCGCAAAAGGGAAAAATAAAAAAAAAAGAATTATAAAATTAGAAAAAAATATTTGCATTTAAGATTTCCTTTCCGGCTGGGATTTGAACCCAGGGCGACACTCATGGAAGCCCAACGCTCTCGCCAATATACTATCGGATCTCTGTTGATCGGTGTCTTAATTATAATAAAAACAAAAAATGCACCTTAGTAATTATTGATCTAAAATCTTTGAAATCTAAAGGTCGAATGATTAAACTGACTCAGAATTTTCTTCCGTACATAAATAATCCATATTTGCAAAAGAAAGAAATTGAAAAAAAAAGGAATCTTCAAATTAGAAGAGAAATATATACATGGAAGATTTTCGTTCCGGCCGGGACTCGAACCCAGTACCACGCGCTTGGAACCCAACGGTCTAGCCATTAGGCTATCGGAGCTCTGTCGATGGAAGTCTTAAATATAATAAAAACAAAAAATGCACCTTGGTAATTATTGATTCAAACACTTTGAAATTTACAGGTCGAATAATTAAACTGACTCAGAATTTTTCTCCCTACATAAATAATCAATATTCGCAAAAGAGAAAAATTAAAAAAAAAAAAGAAGAAGAAATTTCAAATTAGAAACTAAAAGTATACATTGAAGATTTTCGTTCAGGCTGGGACTCGAACCCAGGGCCACTCGCTTGGAAACCTAACACTCTAGCCATTAGTCTATGGGAGCTCTGTCGGTGGGAGTTTTAAATATAATAAAAACAAAAAATGCACCTTGGTAATTGTTTATTTAAACAATTTGAAATCTTCGTGTCGAAAAATTAAACTGACTCAGAATTTTCTTCCCTACATAAATAATCAATAATTGCAAAGGAAAGAAATTGAAAAAAAAAGAATTTTCAAATTAGAAAAGAAATATATACATTGAAGATATTCGCTCCGGCTGGGACTCGAACCCAGGCCACTCGCTTGGAAGACCAGCGGTCTAGCCATTAGGCTATCGGAGTTCTGTCGAGCGGAGTCTTACTGCCTGACTGATACTGCCTGACTGACAGACTGACTCACTGACTGACTGATACTGACTGACTGACTCACTGACTGACCGAGACTGACTGACTAACTGCCTGACTGACTGAGACTGGACTGACTGACTGACTGACTGACTGACTGACTAACTGACTGACTGAGACTGACTGACTGACTGCTTGACTCTCTGACTGGCTATTTCACTGACTGACTGAATGACTAAATGACTGACTGACA
The DNA here is from genome assembly GCF_026930045.1 of Uloborus diversus. Taxonomy (NCBI): domain Eukaryota; kingdom Metazoa; phylum Arthropoda; class Arachnida; order Araneae; family Uloboridae; genus Uloborus; species Uloborus diversus. The sequence goes on along the minus strand of NW_026558342.1, from coordinate 96,886 downwards.
CTGACTGACTGACTGCTTGACTACCTGACTGACTGCTTGACTGACTAACTGACTGGACAGGACTGACCGACTGACTGACTGACAGACTGACTGAATAAGGATGACTGACAGACTGACTGAATAAGGCTGACTGACTGACTGACTGACAGACTGACTGAATAAGGTTGACCGACTGACTGACTGCCTGACTGACTGATTGACTGAATGACTGACTGACTGACTGACCGAGACTGACTGACTGACTGACTGAGACTGACTGACTGCTTTAGTGACTAACTGACTGCACAGGACTGACCGACTGACTGACTGACTGACTGCCTGACTGACTGAATGACTGACTGACTGACTGAGACTAAATGACTGACTGCTTGACTGACTGGCTGAAGGACTAACTGACTGACTGACTGGACTGACTGACTGAGACTGAAGGACTGAGTGCTTGACTGATTGACTGTCAGACTGACTGACTGACTTCGCAAAAGGGAAAAATAAAAAAAAAAGAATTATAAAATTAGAAAAAAATATTTGCATTTAAGATTTCCTTTCCGGCCGGGACTCGAACCCAGTACCACGCGCTAGGAACCCAACGGTCTAGCCATTAGGCTATCGGAGCTCTGTCGATGGAAGTCTTAAATATAATAAAAAAAAAAATGCACCTTGGTAATTATTGATTCAAACACTTTGAAATTTACAGGTCGAATAATTAAACTGACTCAGAATTTTTCTCCCTACATAAATAATCAATATTCGCAAAAGAGAAAAATTTAAAAAAAAAGAAGAAGAAATTTCAAATTAGAAACTAAAAGTATACATTGAAGATTTTCGTTCAGGCTGGGACTCGAACCCAGGGCCACTCGCTTGGAAGTCTAACACTCTAGCCATTAGTCTATGGGAGCTCTGTCGGAGGGAGTTTTAAATATAATAAAAACAAAAAATGCACCTTGGTAATTGTTTATTTAAACACTTTAAAATCTTCGTGTCGAAAAATTAAACTTACTCAGAATTTTCTTCCCTACATAAATAATCAATAATTGCAAAGGAAAGAAATTGAAAAAAAAAAGAATTTTCAAATTAGAAAAGAAATATATACATTGAAGATATTCGCTCCGGCTGGGACTCGAACCCAGGCCACTCGCTTGGAAGACCAGCGGTCTAGCCATTAGGCTATCGGAGTTCTGTCGAGCGGAGTCTTACTGCCTGACTGATACTGCCTGACTGACAGACTGACTCACTGACTGACTGATACTGACTCACTGACTCACTGACTGACCGAGACTGACTGACTAACTGCCTGACTGACTGAGACTGGACTGACTGACTGACTGACTGACTGACTGACTAACTGACTGACTGAGACTGACTGACTGACTGCTTGACTCTCTGACTGGCTATTTCACTGACTGACTGAATGAATAAATGACTGACTGACACTGACTGACTGACTGCTTGACTACCTGACTGACTGCTTGACTGACTAACTGACTGGACAGGACTGACCGACTGACTGACTGACAGACTGACTGAATAAGGATGACTGACAGACTGACTGAATAAGGCTGACTGACTGACTGACTGACAGACTGACTGAATAAGGCTGACCGACTGACTGACTGCCTGACTGACTGACTGACTGAATGACTGACAGACTGACTGACCGAGACTGACTGACTGACTGACTGAGACTGGACTGGACTGACTGACTGACTGAGACTGACTGACTGCTTTAGTGACTAACTGACTGCACAGGACTGACCGACTGACTGACTGACTGACTGACTGACTGACTGACTGACTGACTGGACTGACTGACTGAGACAGAATGACTGAGTGCTTGACTGATTGACTGTCAGACTGACTGACTGACTTCGCAAAAGGGAAAAATAAAAAAAAAGAATTATAAAATTAGAAAAAAATATTTGCATTTAAGATTTCCTTTCCGGCTGGGATTTGAACCCAGGGCGACACTCATGGAAGCCCAACGCTCTCGCCAATATACTATCGGATCTCTGTTGATCGGTGTCTTAATTATAATAAAAACAAAAAATGCACCTTAGTAATTATTGATCTAAAATCTTTGAAATCTAAAGGTCGAATGATTAAACTGACTCAGAATTTTCTTCCGTACATAAATAATCCATATTTGCAAAAGAAAGAAATTGAAAAAAAAAAAGAATCTTCACATTAGAAGAGAAATATATACATGGAAGATTTTCGTTCCGGCCGGGACTCGAACCCAGTACCACGCGCTTGGAACCCAACGGTCTAGCCACTAGGCTATCGAAGCTCTGTCGATGGAAGTCTTAAATATAATAAAAACAAAAAATGCACCTTGGTAATTATTGATTCAAACACTTTGAAATTTACAGGTCGAATAATTAAACTGACTCAGAATTTTTCTCCCTACATAAATAATCCATATTCGCAAAAGAGAAAAATTAAAAAAAAAGAAGTAGAAATTTCAAATTAGAAACTAAAAGTATACATTGAAGATTTTCGTTCAGGCTGGGACTCGAACCCAGGGCCACTCGCTTGGAAGCCTAACACTCTAGCCATTAGTCTATGGGAGCTCTGTCGGTGGGGGTTTTAAATATAATAAAAACAAAAAATGCACCTTGGTAATTGTTTATTTAAACACTTTGAAATATTCGTGTCGAAAAATTAAACTGACTCAGAATTTTCTTCCCTACATAAATAATCAATAATTGCAAAGGAAAGAAATTGAAAAAAAAAAGAATTTTCAAATTAGAAAAGAAATATATACATTGAAGATATTCGCTCCGGCTGGGACTCGAACCTAGGCCACTCGCTTGGAAGACCAGCGGTCTAGCCATTAGGCTATCGGAGTTCTGTCGAGCGGAGTCTTACTGCCTGACTGATACTGCCTGACTGACAGACTGACTCACTGACTGACTGATACTGACTGACTGACTCACTGACTGACCGAGACTGACTGACTAACTGCCTGACTGACTGAGACTGGACTGACTGACTGACTGACTGACTGACTGACTAACTGACTGACTGAGACTGACTGACTGACTGCTTGACTCTCTGACTGGCTATTTCACTGACTGACTGAATGACTAAATGACTGACTGACACTGACTGACTGACTGCTTGACTACATGACTGACTGCTTGACTGACTAACTGACTGGACAGGACTGACCGACTGACTGACTGACAGACTGACTGAATAAGGATGACTGACAGACTGACTGAATAAGGCTGACTGACTGTCTGACTGACAGACTGACTGACTGCTTGACTACCTGACTGACTGCTTGACTGACAGACTGACTGAATGACTGACTGACTGACTGACTGAGACTGGACTGGACTGACTGACTGACTGACTGACTGAGACTGACTGACTGCTTTAGTGACTAACTGACTGCACAGGACTGACCGACTGACTGACTGACTGACTGCCTGACTGACTGAATGACTGACTGACTGAGACTAAATGACTGACTGCTTGACTGCCTGGCTGAAGGACTAACTGACTGACTGAGTGACTGACTGACTGGACTGACTGACTGAGACTGAATGACTGAGTGCTTGACTGATTGACTGTCAGACTGACTGACTGACTTCGCAAAAGGGAAAAATAAAAAAAAAAGAATTATAAAATTAGAAAAAAATATTTGCATTTAAGATTTCCTTTCCGGCCGGGACTCGAACCCAGTACCACGCGCTAGGAACCCAACGGTCTAGCCATTAGGCTATCGGAGCTCTGTCGATGGAAGTCTTAAATATAATAAAAACAAAAAATGCACCTTGGTAATTGTTTATTTAAACACTTTGAAATCTTCGTGTCGAAAAATTAAACTGACTCAGAATTTTCTTCCCTACATAAATAATCAATAATTGCAAAGGAAAGAAATTGAAAAAAAAAGAATTTTCAAATTAGAAAATAAATATATACATTGAAGATATTCGCTCCGGCTGGGACTCGAACCCAGGCCACTCGCTTGGAAGACCAGCGGTCTAGCCATTAGGCTATCGGAGTTCTGTCGAGCGGAGTCTTACTGCCTGACTGATACTGCCTGACTGACAGACTGACTCACTGACTGACTGATACTGACTGACTGACTCACTGACTGACCGAGACTGACTGACTAACTGCCTGACTGACTGAGACTGGACTGACTGACTGACTGACTGACTGACTGACTAACTGACTGACTGAGACTGACTGACTGACTGCTTGACTCTCTGACTGGCTATTTCACTGACTGACTGAATGAATAAATGACTGACTGACACTGACTGACTGACTGCTTGACTACCTGACTGACTGCTTGACTGACTAACTGACTGGACAGGACTGACCGACTGACTGACTGACAGACTGACTGAATAAGGATGACTGACAGACAAACTGAATAAGGCTGACTGACTGACAGACTGACTGACTGCTTGACTACCTGACTGACTGCTTGACTGACTAACTGACTGGACAGGACTGACCGACTGACTGACTGACAGACTGACTGAATAAGGATGACTGACAGACTGACTGAATAAGGCTGACTGACTGACTGACTGACAGACTGACTGAATAAGGCTGACCGACTGACTGACTGAATGACTGACTGACTGACTGACCGAGACTGACTGACTGACTGAGACTGGACTGGACTGACTGACTGACTGACTGACTGAGACTGACTGACTGCTTTAGTGACTAACTGACTGCACAGGACTGACCGACTGACTGACTGACTGACTGCCTGACTGACTGACTGACTGAATGACTGACTGACTGAGACTAAATGACTGACTGCTTGACTGACTGGCTGAAGGACTAACTGACTGACTGAGTGACTGACTGACTGGACTGACTGACTGAGACTGAATGACTGAGTGCTTGACTATAAGGCTGACTGACTGACTGACTTCGCAAAAGGGAAAAATAAAAAAAAAAGAATTATAAAATTAGAAAAAAATATTTGCATTTAAGATTTCCTTTCCGGCTGGGATTTGAACCCAGGGCGACACTCATGGAAGCCCAACGCTCTCGCCAATATACTATCGGATCTCTGTTGATCGGTGTCTTAATTATAATAAAAACAAAAAATGCACCTTAGTAATTATTGATCTAAAATCTTTGAAATCTAAAGGTCGAATGATTAAACTGACTCAGAATTTTCTTCCGTACATAAATAATCCATATTTGCAAAAGAAAGAAATTGAAAAAAAAAGGAATCTTCAAATTAGAAGAGAAATATATACATGGAAGATTTTCGTTCCGGCCGGGACTCGAACCCAGTACCACGCGCTTGGAACCCAACGGTCTAGCCATTAGGCTATCGGAGCTCTGTCGATGGAAGTCTTAAATATAATAAAAACAAAAAATGCACCTTGGTAATTATTGATTCAAACACTTTGAAATTTACAGGTCGAATAATTAAACTGACTCAGAATTTTTCTCCCTACATAAATAATCAATATTCGCAAAAGAGAAAAATTAAAAAAAAAAAAGAAGAAGAAATTTCAAATTAGAAACTAAAAGTATACATTGAAGATTTTCGTTCAGGCTGGGACTCGAACCCAGGGCCACTCGCTTGGAAACCTAACACTCTAGCCATTAGTCTATGGGAGCTCTGTCGGTGGGAGTTTTAAATATAATAAAAACAAAAAATGCACCTTGGTAATTGTTTATTTAAACAATTTGAAATCTTCGTGTCGAAAAATTAAACTGACTCAGAATTTTCTTCCCTACATAAATAATCAATAATTGCAAAGGAAAGAAATTGAAAAAAAAAGAATTTTCAAATTAGAAAAGAAATATATACATTGAAGATATTCGCTCCGGCTGGGACTCGAACCCAGGCCACTCGCTTGGAAGACCAGCGGTCTAGCCATTAGGCTATCGGAGTTCTGTCGAGCGGAGTCTTACTGCCTGACTGATACTGCCTGACTGACAGACTGACTCACTGACTGACTGATACTGACTGACTGACTCACTGACTGACCGAGACTGACTGACTAACTGCCTGACTGACTGAGACTGGACTGACTGACTGACTGACTGACTGAGACTGACTGACTGACTGCTTGACTCTCTGACTGGCTATTTCACTGACTGACTGAATGACTAAATGACTGACTGACACTGACTGACTGACTGCTTGACTACCTGACTGACTGCTTGACTGACTAACTGACTGGACAGGACTGACCGACTGACTGACTGACAGACTGACTGAATAAGGATGACTGACAGACTGACTGAATAAGGCTGACTGACTGACTGACTGAGAGACTGACTGAATAAGGCTGACCGACTGACTGACTGCCTGACTGACTGACTGACTGAATGACTGACTGACTGACTGACCGAGACTGACTGACTGACTGACTGAGACTGGACTGGACTGACTGACTGACTGACTGACTGAGACTGACTGACTGCTTTAGTGACTAACTGACTGCACAGGACTGACCGACTGACTGACTGACTGACTGCCTGACTGAATGACTGACTGACTAAGACTAAATGACTGACTGCTTGACTGACTGGCTGAAGGACTAACTGACTGACTGAGTGACTGACTGACTGGACTGACTGACTGAGACTGAATGACTGAGTGCTTGACTGATTGACTGTCAGACTGACTGACTGACTTCGCAAAAGGGAAAAATAAAAAAAAAAGAATTATAAAATTAGAAAAAAATATTTGCATTTAAGATTTCCTTTCCGGCCGGGACTCGAACCCAGTACCACGCGCTAGGAACCCAACGGTCTAGCCATTAGGGTATCGGAGCTCTGTCGATGGAAGTCTTAAATATAATAAAAACAAAAAATGCACCTCGGTAATTATTGATTCAAACACTTTGAAATTTACAGGTCGAATAATTAAACTGACTCAGAATTTTTCTCCCTACATAAATAATCAATATTCGCAAAAGAGAAAAATTTTAAAAAAAAGAAGAAGAAATTTCAAATTAGAAACTAAAAGTATACATTGAAGATTTTCGTTCAGGCTGGGACTCGAACCCAGGGCCACTCGTTTGGAAGCCTAACACTCTAGCCATTAGTCTATGGGAGCTCTGTCGGTGGGAGTTTTAAATATAATAAAAACAAAAAATGCACCTTGGTAATTGTTTATTTAAACACTTTGAAATCTTCGTGTCGAAAAATTAAACTGACTCAGAATTTTCTTCCCTACATAAATAATCAATAATTGCAAAGGAAAGAAATTGAAAAAAAAAAAGAATTTTCAAATTAGAAAAGAAATATATACATTGAAGATATTCGCTCCGGCTGGGACTCGAACCCAGGCCACTCGCTTGGAAGACCAGCGGTCTAGCCATTAGGCTATCGGAGTTCTGTCGAGCGGAGTCTTACTGCCTGACTGATACTGCCTGACTGACAGACTGACTCACTGACTGACTGATACTGACTGACTGACTCACTGACTGACCGAGACTGACTGACTAACTGCCTGACTGACTGAGACTATACTGACTGACTGACTGACTGACTAACTGACTGACTGAGACTGACTGACTGACTGCTTGACTCTCTGACTGGCTATTTCACTGACTGACTGAATGACTAAATGACTGACTGACACTGACTGACTGACTGCTTGACTACCTGACTGACTGCTTGACTGACTAACTGACTGGACAGGACTGACCGACTGACTGACTGACAGACTGACTGAATAAGGATGACTGACAGACTGACTGAATAAGGCTGACTGACTGACTGACTGACAGACTGACTGAATAAGGCTGACCGACTGACTGACTGCATGACGGACTGACTGACTGAATGACTGACAGACTGACTGACCGAGACTGACTGACTGACTGACTGAGACTGGACTGGACTGACTGACTGACTGACTGACTGAGACTGACTGACTGCTTTAGTGACTAACTGACTGCACAGGACTGACCGACTGACTGACTGACTGACTGCCTGACTGACTGACTGACTGAATGACTGACTGACTGAGACTAAATGACTGACTGCTTGACTGACTGGCTGAAGGACTAACTGACTGACTGAGTGACTGACTGACTGGACTGACTGACTGAGACTGAATGACTGAGTGCTTGACTGATTGACTGTCAGACTGACTGACTGACTTCGCAAAAGGGAAAAATAAAAAAAAAAGAATTATAAAATTAGAAAAAAATATTTGCATTTAAGATTTCCTTTCCGGCTGGGATTTGAACCCAGGGCGACACTCATGGAAGCCCAACGCTCTCGCCAATATACTATCGGATCTCTGTTGATCGGTGTCTTAATTATAATAAAAACAAAAAATGCACCTTAGTAATTATTGATCTAAAATCTTTGAAATCTAAAGGTCGAATGATTAAACTGACTCAGAAATTTCTTCCGTACATAAATAATCCATATTTGCAAAAGAAAGAAATCGAAAAAAAAAAGGAATCTTCAAATTAGAAGAGAAATATATACATGGAAGATTTTCGTTCCGGCCGGGACTCGAACCCAGTACCACGCGCTTGGAACCCAACGGTCTAGCCATTAGGCTATCGGAGCTCTGTCGATGGAAGTCTTAAATATAATAAAAACAAAAAATGCACCTTGGTAATTATTGATTCAAACACTTTGAAATTTATAGGTCGAATAATTAAACTGACTCAGAATTTTTCTCCCTACATAAATAATCAATATTCGCAAAAGAGAAAAATTAAAAAAAAAAGAAGAAATTTCAAATTAGAAACTAAAAGTATACATTGAAGATTTTCGTTCAGGCTGGGACTCGAACCCAGGGCCACTCGCTTGGAAACCTAACACTCTAGCCATTAGTCTATGGGAGCTCTGTCGGTGGGAGTTTTAAATATAATAAAAACAAAAAATGCACCTTGGTAATTGTTTATTTAAACACTTTGAAATCTTCGTGTCGAAAAATTAAACTGACTCAGAATTTTCTTCCCTACATAAATAATCAATAATTGCAAAGGAAAGAAATTGAAAAAAAAAGAATTTTCAAATTAGAAAAGAAATATATACATTGAAGATATTCGCTCCGGCTGGGACTCAAACCCAGGCCACTCGCTTGGAAGACCAGCGGTCTAGCCATTAGGCTATCGGAGTTCTGTCGAGCGGAGTCTTACTGCCTGACTGATACTGCCTGACTGACAGACTGACTCACTGACTGACTGATACTGACTGACTGACTCACTGACTGACCGAGACTGACTGACTAACTGCCTGACTGACTGACTGCTTGACTCTCTGACTGGCTATTTCACTGACTGACTGAATGACTTAAGGACTGACTGACACTGACTGACTGACTGCTTGACTACCTGACTGACTGCTTGACTGACTAACTGACTGGACAGGACTGACCGACTGACTGACTGACAGACTGACTGAATAAGGATGACTGACAGACTGACTAAATAAGGCTGACTGACTGACTGACTGAGAGACTGACTGAATAAGGCTGACCGACTGACTGACTGCCTGACTGACTGACTGACTGAATGACTGACTGACTGACTGACCGAGACTGACTGACTGACTGACTGAGACTGGACTGGACTGACTGACTGACTGACTGACTGAGACTGACTGACTGCTTTAGTGACTAACTGACTGCACAGGACTGACCGACTGACTGACTGACTGACTGCCTGACTGAATGACTGACTGACTGAGACTAAATGACTGACTGCTTGACTGACTGGCTGAAGGACTAACTGACTGACTGAGTGACTGACTGACTGGACTGACTGACTGAGACTGAATGACTGAGTGCTTGACTGATTGACTGTCAGACTGACTGACTGACTTCGCAAAAGGGAAAAATAAAAAAAAAAGAATTATAAAATTAGAAAAAAATATTTGCATTTAAGATTTCCTTTCCGGCCGGGACTCGAACCCAGTACCACGCGCTAGGAACCCAACGGTCTAGCCATTAGGCTATCGGAGCTCTGTCGATGGAAGTCTTAAATATAATAAAAACAAAAAATGCACCTCGGTAATTATTGATTCAAACACTTTGAAATTTACAGGTCGAATAATTAAACTGACTCAGAATTTTTCTCCCTACATAAATAATCAATATTCGCAAAAGAGAAAAATTTTAAAAAAAAGAAGAAGAAATTTCAAATTAGAAACTAAAAGTATACATTGAAGATTTTCGTTCAGGCTGGGACTCGAACCCAGGGCCACTCGTTTGGAAGCCTAACACTCTAGCCATTAGTCTATGGGAGCTCTGTCGGTGGGAGTTTTAAATATAATAAAAACAAAAAATGCACCTTGGTAATTGTTTATTTAAACACTTTGAAATCTTCGTGTCGAAAAATTAAACTGACTCAGAATTTTCTTCCCAACATAAATAATCAATAATTGCAAAGGAAAGAAATTGAAAAAAAAAAAGAATTTTCAAATTAGAAAAGAAATATATACATTGAAGATATTCGCTCCGGCTGGGACTCGAACCCAGGCCACTCGCTTGGAAGACCAGCGGTCTAGCCATTAGGCTATCGGAGTTCTGTCGAGCGGAGTCTTACTGCCTGACTGATACTGCCTGACTGACAGACTGACTCACTGACTGACTGATACTGACTGACTGACTCACTGACTGACCGAGACTGACTGACTAACTGCCTGACTGACTGAGACTGGACTGACTGACTGACTGACTGACTGACTGACTAACTGACTGACTGAGACTGACTGACTGACTGCTTGACTCTCTGACTGGCTATTTCACTGACTGACTGAATGACTAAATGACTGACTGACACTGACTGACTGACTGCTTGACTGACTAACTGACTGGACAGGACTGACCGACTGACTGACTGACAGACTGACTGAATAAGGATGACTGACAGACTGACTGAATAAGGCTGACTGACTGACTGACTGACAGACTGACTGAATAAGGCTGACCGACTGACTGACTGCATGACTGACTGACTGACTGAATGACTGACAGACTGACTGACCGAGACTGACTGACTGACTGACTGAGACTGGACTGGACTGACTGACTGACTGACTGACTGAGACTGACTGACTGCTTTAGTGACTAACTGACTGCACAGGACTGACCGACTGACTGACTGACTGACTGCCTGACTGACTGACTGACTGAATGACTGACTGACTGAGACTAAATGACTGACTGCTTGACTGACTGGCTGAAGGACTAACTGACTGACTGAGTGACTGACTGACTGGACTGACTGACTGAGACTGAATGACTGAGTGCTTGACTGATTGACTGTCAGACTGACTGACTGACTTCGCAAAAGGGAAAAATAAAAAAAAAAGAATTATAAAATTAGAAAAAAATATTTGCATTTAAGATTTCCTTTCCGGCTGGGATTTGAACCCAGGGCGACACTCATGGAAGCCCAACGCTCTCGCCAATATACTATCGGATCTCTGTTGATCGGTGTCTTAATTATAATAAAAACAAAAAATGCACCTTAGTAATTATTGATCTAAAATCTTTGAAATCTAAAGGTCGAATGATTAAACTGACTCAGAAATTTCTTCCGTACATAAATAATCCATATTTGCAAAAGAAAGAAATTGAAAAAAAAAGGAATCTTCAAATTAGAAGAGAAATATATACATGGAAGATTTTCGTTCCGGCCGGGACTCGAACCCAGTACCACGCGCTTGGAACCCAACGGTCTAGCCATTAGGCTAGCGGAGCTCTGTCGATGGAAGTCTTAAATATAATAAAAACAAAAAATGCACCTTGGTAATTATTGATTCAAACACTTTGAAATTTACAGGTCGAATAATTAAACTGACTCAGAATTTTTCTCCCTACATAAATAATCAATATTCGCAAAAGAGAAAAATTAAAAAAAAAAGAAGAAGAAATTTCAAATTAGAAACTAAAAGTATACATTGAAGATTTTCGTTCAGGCTGGGACTCGAACCCAGGGCCACTCGCTTGGAAACCTAACACTCTAGCCATTAGTCTATGGGAGCTCTGTCGGTGGGAGTTTTAAATATAATAAAAACAAAAAATGCACCTTGGTAATTGTTTATTTAAACACTTTGAAATCTTCGTGTCGAAAAATTAAACTGACTCAGAATTTTCTTCCCTACATAAATAATCAATAATTGCAAAGGAAAGAAATTGAAAAAAAAAGAATTTTCAAATTAGAAAAGAAATATATACATTGAAGATATTCGCTCCGGCTGGGACTCGAACCCAGGCCACTCGCTTGGAAGACCAGCGGTCTAGAAATTAGGCTATCGGAGTTCTGTCGAGCGGAGTCTTACTGCCTGACTGATACTGCCTGACTGACAGACTGACTCACTGACTGACTGATACTGACTGACTGACTCACTGACTGACCGAGACTGACTGACTAACTGCCTGACTGACTGAGACTGGACTGACTGACTGACTGACTGACTGAGACTGACTGACTGACTGCTTGACTCTCTGACTGGCTATTTCACTGACTGACTGAATGACTAAATGACTGACTGACACTGACTGACTGACTGCTTGACTACCTGACTGACTGCTTGACTGACTAACTGACTGGACAGGACTGACCGACTGACTGACTGACAGACTGACTGAATAAGGATGACTGACAGACTGACTGAATAAGGCTGACTGACTGACTGACTGAGAGACTGACTGAATAAGGCTGACCGACTGACTGACTGCCTGACTGACTGACTGACTGAATGACTGACTGACTGACTGACCGAGACTGACTGACTGACTGACTGAGATTGGACTGGACTGACTGACTGACTGACTGACTGAGACTGACTGACTGCTTTAGTGACTAACTGACTGCACAGGACTGACCGACTGACTGACTGACTGACTGCCTGACTGAATGACTGACTGACTGAGACTAAATGACTGACTGCTTGACTGACTGGCTGAAGGACTAACTGACTGACTGAGTGACTGACTGACTGGACTGACTGACTGAGACTGAATGACTGAGTGCTTGACTGATTGACTGTCAGACTGACTGACTGACTTCGCAAAAGGGAAAAATAAAAAAAAAAGAATTATAAAATTAGAAAAAAATATTTGCATTTAAGATTTCCTTTCCGGCCGGGACTCGAACCCAGTACCACGCGCTAGGAACCCAACGGTCTAGCCATTAGGCTATCGGAGCTCTGTCGATGGAAGTCTTAAATATAATAAAAACAAAAAATGCACCTCGGTAATTATTGATTCAAACACTTTGAAATTTACAGGTCGAATAATTAAACTGACTCAGAATTTTTCTCCCTACATAAATAATCAATATTCGCAAAAGAGAAAAATTTTAAAAAAAAGAAGAAGAAATTTCAAATTAGAAACTAAAAGTATACATTGAAGATTTTCGTTCAGGCTGGGACTCGAACCCAGGGCCACTCGTTTGGAAGCCTAACACTCTAGCCATTAGTCTATGGGAGCTCTGTCGGTGGGAGTTTTAAATATAATAAAAACAAAAAATGCACCTTGGTAATTGTTTATTTAAACACTTTGAAATCTTCGTGTCGAAAAATTAAACTGACTCAGAATTTTCTTCCCTACATAAATAATCAATAATTGCAAAGGAAAGAAATTGAAAAAAAAAAGAATTTTCAAATTAGAAAAGAAATATATACATCGAAGATATTCGCTCCGGCTGGGACTCGAACCCAGGCCACTCGCTTGGAAGACCAGCGGTCTAGCCATTAGGCTATCGGAGTTCTGTCGAGCGGAGTCTTACTGCCTGACTGATACTGCCTGACTGACAGACTGACTCACTGACTGACTGATACTGACTGACTGACTCACTGACTGACCGAGACTGACTGACTAACTGCCTGACTGACTGAGACTGGACTGACTGACTGACTGACTGACTGACTGACTAACTGACTGACTGAGACTGACTGACTGACTGCTTGACTCTCTGACTGGCTATTTCACTGACTGACTGAATGACTAAATGACTGACTGACACTGACTGACTGACTGCTTGACTGACTAACTGACTGGACAGGACTGACCGACTGACTGACTGACAGACTGACTGAATAAGGATGACTGACAGACTGACTGAATAAGGCTGACTGACTGACTGACTGACAGACTGACTGAATAAGGCTGACCGACTGACTGACTGCATGACGGACTGACTGACTGAATGACTGACAGACTGACTGACCGAGACTGACTGACTGACTGACTGAGACTGGACTGGACTGACTGACTGACTGACTGACTGAGACTGACTGACTGCTTTAGTGACTAACTGACTGCACAGGACTGACCGACTGACTGACTGACTGACTGCCTGACTGACTGACTGACTGAATGACTGACTGACTGAGACTAAATGACTGACTGCTTGACTGACTGGCTGAAGGACTAACTGACTGACTGAGTGACTGACTGACTGGACTGACTGACTGAGACTGAATGACTGAGTGCTTGACTGATTGACTGTCAGACTGACTGACTGACTTCGCAAAAGGGAAAAATAAAAAAAAAAGAATTATAAAATTAGAAAAAAATATTTGCATTTAAGATTTCCTTTCCGGCTGGGATTTGAACCCAGGGCGACACTCATGGAAGCCCAACGCTCTCGCCAATATACTATCGGATCTCTGTTGATCGGTGTCTTAATTATAATAAAAACAAAAAATGCACCTTAGTAATTATTGATCTAAAATCTTTGAAATCTAAAGGTCGAATGATTAAACTGACTCAGAAATTTCTTCCGTACATAAATAATCCATATTTGCAAAAGAAAGAAATCGAAAAAAAAAAGGAATCTTCAAATTAGAAGAGAAATATATACATGGAAGATTTTCGTTCCGGCCGGGACTCGAACCCAGTACCACGCGCTTGGAACCCAACGGTCTAGCCATTAGGCTATCGGAGCTCTGTCGATGGAAGTCTTAAATATAATAAAAACAAAAAATGCACCTTGGTAATTATTGATTCAAACACTTTGAAATTTATAGGTCGAATAATTAAACTGACTCAGAATTTTTCTCCCTACATAAATAATCAATATTCGCAAAAGAGAAAAATTAAAAAAAAAGAAGAAATTTCAAATTAGAAACTAAAAGTATACATTGAAGATTTTCGTTCAGGCTGGGACTCGAACCCAGGGCCACTCGCTTGGAAACCTAACACTCTAGCCATTAGTCTATGGGAGCTCTGTCGGTGGGAGTTTTAAATATAATAAAAACAAAAAATGCACCTTGGTAATTGTTTATTTAAACACTTTGAAATCTTCGTGTCGAAAAATTAAACTGACTCAGAATTTTCTTCCCTACATAAATAATCAATAATTGCAAAGGAAAGAAATTGAAAAAAAAAGAATTTTCAAATTAGAAAAGAAATATATACATTGAAGATATTCGCTCCGGCTGGGACTCAAACCCAGGCCACTCGCTTGGAAGACCAGCGGTCTAGCCATTAGGCTATCGGAGTTCTGTCGAGCGGAGTCTTACTGCCTGACTGATACTGCCTGACTGACAGACTGACTCACTGACTGACTGATACTGACTGACTGACTCACTGACTGACCGAGACTGACTGACTAACTGCCTGACTGACTGACTGCTTGACTCTCTGACTGGCTATTTCACTGACTGACTGAATGACTTAAGGACTGACTGACACTGACTGACTGACTGCTTGACTACCTGACTGACTGCTTGACTGACTAACTGACTGGACAGGACTGACCGACTGACTGACTGACAGACTGACTGAATAAGGATGACTGACAGACTGACTAAATAAGGCTGACTGACTGACTGACTGAGAGACTGACTGAATAAGGCTGACCGACTGACTGACTGCCTGACTGACTGACTGACTGAATGACTGACTGACTGACTGACCGAGACTGACTGACTGACTGACTGAGACTGGACTGGACTGACTGACTGACTGACTGACTGAGACTGACTGACTGCTTTAGTGACTAACTGACTGCACAGGACTGACCGACTGACTGACTGACTGACTGCCTGACTGAATGACTGACTGACTGAGACTAAATGACTGACTGCTTGACTGACTGGCTGAAGGACTAACTGACTGACTGAGTGACTGACTGACTGGACTGACTGACTGAGACTGAATGACTGAGTGCTTGACTGATTGACTGTCAGACTGACTGACTGACTTCGCAAAAGGGAAAAATAAAAAAAAAAGAATTATAAAATTAGAAAAAAATATTTGCATTTAAGATTTCCTTTCCGGCCGGGACTCGAACCCAGTACCACGCGCTAGGAACCCAACGGTCTAGCCATTAGGCTATCGGAGCTCTGTCGATGGAAGTCTTAAATATAATAAAAACAAAAAATGCACCTCGGTAATTATTGATTCAAACACTTTGAAATTTACAGGTCGAATAATTAAACTGACTCAGAATTTTTCTCCCTACATAAATAATCAATATTCGCAAAAGAGAAAAATTTTAAAAAAAAGAAGAAGAAATTTCAAATTAGAAACTAAAAGTATACATTGAAGATTTTCGTTCAGGCTGGGACTCGAACCCAGGGCCACTCGTTTGGAAGCCTAACACTCTAGCCATTAGTCTATGGGAGCTCTGTCGGTGGGAGTTTTAAATATAATAAAAACAAAAAATGCACCTTGGTAATTGTTTATTTAAACACTTTGAAATCTTCGTGTCGAAAAATTAAACTGACTCAGAATTTTCTTCCCTACATAAATAATCAATAATTGCAAAGGAAAGATTGAAAAAAAAAAGAATTTTCAAATTAGAAAAGAAATATATACATTGAAGATATTCGCTCCGGCTGGGACTCGAACCCAGGCCACTCGCTTGGAAGACCAGCGGTCTAGCCATTAGGCTATCGGAGTTCTGTCGAGCGGAGTCTTACTGCCTGACTGATACTGCCTGACTGACAGACTGACTCACTGACTGACTGATACTGACTGACTGACTCACTGACTGACCGAGACTGACTGACTAACTGCCTGACTGACTGAGACTGGACTGACTGACTGACTGACTGACTGACTGACTAACTGACTGACTGAGACTGACTGACTGACTGCTTGACTCTCTGACTGGCTATTTCACTGACTGACTGAATGACTAAATGACTGACTGACACTGACTGACTGACTGCTTGACTGACTAACTGACTGGACAGGACTGACCGACTGACTGACTGACAGACTGACTGAATAAGGATGACTGACAGACTGACTGAATAAGGCTGACTGACTGACTGACTGACAGACTGACTGAATAAGGCTGACCGACTGACTGACTGCATGACTGACTGACTGACTGAATGACTGACAGACTGACTGACCGAGACTGACTGACTGACTGACTGAGACTGGACTGGACTGACTGACTGACTGACTGACTGAGACTGACTGACTGCTTTAGTGACTAACTGACTGCACAGGACTGACCGACTGACTGACTGACTGACTGCCTGACTGACTGACTGACTGAATGACTGACTGACTGAGACTAAATGACTGACTGCTTGACTGACTGGCTGAAGGACTAACTGACTGACTGAGTGACTGACTGACTGGACTGACTGACTGAGACTGAATGACTGAGTGCTTGACTGATTGACTGTCAGACTGACTGACTGACTTCGCAAAAGGGAAAAATAAAAAAAAAAGAATTATAAAATTAGAAAAAAATATTTGCATTTAAGATTTCCTTTCCGGCTGGGATTTGAACCCAGGGCGACACTCATGGAAGCCCAACGCTCTCGCCAATATACTATCGGATCTCTGTTGATCGGTGTCTTAATTATAATAAAAACAAAAAATGCACCTTAGTAATTATTGATCTAAAATCTTTGAAATCTAAAGGTCGAATGATTAAACTGACTCAGAAATTTCTTCCGTACATAAATAATCCATATTTGCAAAAGAAAGAAATTGAAAAAAAAAGGAATCTTCAAATTAGAAGAGAAAT
Organism: Uloborus diversus; assembly: GCF_026930045.1. Taxonomy (NCBI): domain Eukaryota; kingdom Metazoa; phylum Arthropoda; class Arachnida; order Araneae; family Uloboridae; genus Uloborus; species Uloborus diversus. The sequence continues at coordinate 78,968 of NW_026558342.1, read as the reverse complement.
ATATACATGGAAGATTTTCGTTCCGGCCGGGACTCGAACCCAGTACCACGCGCTTGGAACCCAACGGTCTAGCCATTAGGCTAGCGGAGCTCTGTCGATGGAAGTCTTAAATATAATAAAAACAAAAAATGCACCTTGGTAATTATTGATTCAAACACTTTGAAATTTACAGGTCGAATAATTAAACTGACTCAGAATTTTTCTCCCTACATAAATAATCAATATTCGCAAAAGAGAAAAATTAAAAAAAAAAGAAGAAGAAATTTCAAATTAGAAACTAAAAGTATACATTGAAGATTTTCGTTCAGGCTGGGACTCGAACCCAGGGCCACTCGCTTGGAAACCTAACACTCTAGCCATTAGTCTATGGGAGCTCTGTCGGTGGGAGTTTTAAATATAATAAAAACAAAAAATGCACCTTGGTAATTGTTTATTTAAACACTTTGAAATCTTCGTGTCGAAAAATTAAACTGACTCAGAATTTTCTTCCCTACATAAATAATCAATAATTGCAAAGGAAAGAAATTGAAAAAAAAAGAATTTTCAAATTAGAAAAGAAATATATACATTGAAGATATTCGCTCCGGCTGGGACTCGAACCCAGGCCACTCGCTTGGAAGACCAGCGGTCTAGAAATTAGGCTATCGGAGTTCTGTCGAGCGGAGTCTTACTGCCTGACTGATACTGCCTGACTGACAGACTGACTCACTGACTGACTGATACTGACTGACTGACTCACTGACTGACCGAGACTGACTGACTAACTGCCTGACTGACTGAGACTGGACTGACTGACTGACTGACTGACTGAGACTGACTGACTGACTGCTTGACTCTCTGACTGGCTATTTCACTGACTGACTGAATGACTAAATGACTGACTGACACTGACTGACTGACTGCTTGACTACCTGACTGACTGCTTGACTGACTAACTGACTGGACAGGACTGACCGACTGACTGACTGACAGACTGACTGAATAAGGATGACTGACAGACTGACTGAATAAGGCTGACTGACTGACTGACTGAGAGACTGACTGAATAAGGCTGACCGACTGACTGACTGCCTGACTGACTGACTGACTGAATGACTGACTGACTGACTGACCGAGACTGACTGACTGACTGACTGAGATTGGACTGGACTGACTGACTGACTGACTGACTGAGACTGACTGACTGCTTTAGTGACTAACTGACTGCACAGGACTGACCGACTGACTGACTGACTGACTGCCTGACTGAATGACTGACTGACTGAGACTAAATGACTGACTGCTTGACTGACTGGCTGAAGGACTAACTGACTGACTGAGTGACTGACTGACTGGACTGACTGACTGAGACTGAATGACTGAGTGCTTGACTGATTGACTGTCAGACTGACTGACTGACTTCGCAAAAGGGAAAAATAAAAAAAAAAGAATTATAAAATTAGAAAAAAATATTTGCATTTAAGATTTCCTTTCCGGCCGGGACTCGAACCCAGTACCACGCGCTAGGAACCCAACGGTCTAGCCATTAGGCTATCGGAGCTCTGTCGATGGAAGTCTTAAATATAATAAAAACAAAAAATGCACCTCGGTAATTATTGATTCAAACACTTTGAAATTTACAGGTCGAATAATTAAACTGACTCAGAATTTTTCTCCCTACATAAATAATCAATATTCGCAAAAGAGAAAAATTTTAAAAAAAAGAAGAAGAAATTTCAAATTAGAAACTAAAAGTATACATTGAAGATTTTCGTTCAGGCTGGGACTCGAACCCAGGGCCACTCGTTTGGAAGCCTAACACTCTAGCCATTAGTCTATGGGAGCTCTGTCGGTGGGAGTTTTAAATATAATAAAAACAAAAAATGCACCTTGGTAATTGTTTATTTAAACACTTTGAAATCTTCGTGTCGAAAAATTAAACTGACTCAGAATTTTCTTCCCTACATAAATAATCAATAATTGCAAAGGAAAGAAATTGAAAAAAAAAAAGAATTTTCAAATTAGAAAAGAAATATATACATCGAAGATATTCGCTCCGGCTGGGACTCGAACCCAGGCCACTCGCTTGGAAGACCAGCGGTCTAGCCATTAGGCTATCGGAGTTCTGTCGAGCGGAGTCTTACTGCCTGACTGATACTGCCTGACTGACAGACTGACTCACTGACTGACTGATACTGACTGACTGACTCACTGACTGACCGAGACTGACTGACTAACTGCCTGACTGACTGAGACTGGACTGACTGACTGACTGACTGACTGACTGACTAACTGACTGACTGAGACTGACTGACTGACTGCTTGACTCTCTGACTGGCTATTTCACTGACTGACTGAATGACTAAATGACTGACTGACACTGACTGACTGACTGCTTGACTGACTAACTGACTGGACAGGACTGACCGACTGACTGACTGACAGACTGACTGAATAAGGATGACTGACAGACTGACTGAATAAGGCTGACTGACTGACTGACTGACAGACTGACTGAATAAGGCTGACCGACTGACTGACTGCATGACTGACTGACTGACTGAATGACTGACAGACTGACTGACCGAGACTGACTGACTGACTGACTGAGACTGGACTGGACTGACTGACTGACTGACTGACTGAGACTGACTGACTGCTTTAGTGACTAACTGACTGCACAGGACTGACCGACTGACTGACTGACTGGCTGCCTGACTGACTGACTGACTGAATGACTGACTGACTGAGACTAAATGACTGACTGCTTGACTGACTGGCTGAAGGACTAACTGACTGACTGAGTGACTGACTGACTGGACTGACTGACTGAGACAGAATGACTGAGTGCTTGACTGATTGACTGTCAGACTGACTGACTGACTTCGCAAAAGGGAAAAATAAAAAAAAAAGAATTATAAAATTAGAAAAAAATATTTGCATTTAAGATTTCCTTTCCGGCTGGGATTTGAACCCAGGGCGACACTCATGGAAGCCCAACGCTCTCGCCAATATACTATCAAATCTCTGTTGATCGGTGTCTTAATTATAATAAAAACAAAAAATGCACCTTAGTAATTATTGATCTAAAATCTTTGAAATCTAAAGGTCGAATGATTAAACTGACTCAGAAATTTCTTCCGTACATAAATAATCCATATTTGCAAAAGAAAGAAATTGAAAAAAAAAGGAATCTTCAAATTAGAAGAGAAATATATACATGGAAGATTTTCGTTCCGGCCGGGACTCGAACCCAGTACCACGCGCTTGGAACCCAACGGTCTAGCCATTAGGCTAGCGGAGCTCTGTCGATGGAAGTCTTAAATATAATAAAAACAAAAAATGCACCTTGGTAATTATTGATTCAAACACTTTGAAATTTACAGGTCGAATAATTAAACTGACTCAGAATTTTTCTCCCTACATAAATAATCAATATTCGCAAAAGAGAAAAATTAAAAAAAAAGAAGAAGAAATTTCAAATTAGAAACTAAAAGTATACATTGAAGATTTTCGTTCAGGCTGGGACTCGAACCCAGGGCCACTCGCTTGGAAACCTAACACTCTAGCCATTAGTCTATGGGAGCTCTGTCGGTGGGAGTTTTAAATATAATAAAAACAAAACATGCACCTTGGTAATTGTTTATTTAAACACTTTGAAATCTTCGTGTCGAAAAATTAAACTGACTCAGAATTTTCTTCCCTACATAAATAATCAATAATTGCAAAGGAAAGAAATTGAAAAAAAAAGAATTTTCAAATTAGAAAAGAAATATATACATTGAAGATATTCGCTCCGGCTGGGACTCGAACCCAGGCCACTCGCTTGGAAGACCAGCGGTCTAGAAATTAGGCTATCGGAGTTCTGTCGAGCGGAGTCTTACTGCCTGACTGATACTGCCTGACTGACAGACTGACTCACTGACTGACTGATACTGACTGACTGACTCACTGACTGACCGAGACTGACTGACTAACTGCCTGACTGACTGAGACTGGACTGACTGACTGACTGACTGACTGAGACTGACTGACTGACTGCTTGACTCTCTGACTGGCTATTTCACTGACTGACTGAATGACTAAATGACTGACTGACACTGACTGACTGACTGCTTGACTACCTGACTGACTGCTTGACTGACTAACTGACTGGACAGGACTGACCGACTGACTGACTGACAGACTGACTGAATAAGGATGACTGACAGACTGACTGAATAAGGCTGACTGACTGACTGACTGAGAGACTGACTGAATAAGGCTGACCGACTGACTGACTGCCTGACTGACTGACTGACTGAATGACTGACTGACTGACTGACCGAGACTGACTGACTGACTGACTGAGACTGGACTGGACTGACTGACTGACTGACTGACTGAGACTGACTGACTGCTTTAGTGACTAACTGACTGCACAGGACTGACCGACTGACTGACTGACTAACTGCCTGACTGAATGACTGACTGACTGAGACTAAATGACTGACTGCTTGACTGACTGGCTGAAGGACTAACTGACTGACTGACTGACTGGACTGACTGACTGAGACTGAATGACTGAGTGCTTGACTGATTGACTGTCAGACTGACTGACTGACTTCGCAAAAGGGAAAAATAAAAAAAAAAGAATTATAAAATTAGAAAAAAATATTTGCATTTAAGATTTCCTTTCCGGCCGGGACTCGAACCCAGTACCACGCGCTAGGAACCCAACGGTCTAGCCATTAGGCTATCGGAGCTCTGTCGATGGAAGTCTTAAATATAATAAAAACAAAAAATGCACCTCGGTAATTATTGATTCAAACACTTTGAAATTTACAGGTCGAATAATTAAACTGACTCAGAATTTTTCTCCCTACATAAATAATCAATATTCGCAAAAGAGAAAAATTTTAAAAAAAAGAAGAAGAAATTTCAAATTAGAAACTAAAAGTATACTTTGAAGATTTTCGTTCAGGCTGGGACTCGAACCCAGGGCCACTCGCTTGGAAGCCTAACACTCTAGCCATTAGTCTATGGGAGCTCTGTCGGTGGGAGTTTTAAATATAATAAAAACAAAAAATGCACCTTGGTAATTGTTTATTTAAACACTTTGAAATCTTCGTGTCGAAAAATTAAACTGACTCAGAATTTTCTTCCCTACATAAATAATCAATAATTGCAAAGGAAAGAAATTGAAAAAAAAAAGAATTTTCAAATTAGAAAAGAAATATATACATTGAAGATATTCGCTCCGGCTGGGACTCGAACCCAGGCCACTCGCTTGGAAGACCAGCGGTCTAGCCATTAGGATATCGGAGTTCTGTCGAGCGGAGTCTTACTGCCTGACTGATACTGCCTGACTGACAGACTGACTCACTGACTGACTGATACTGACTGACTGACTCACTGACTGACCGAGACTGACTGACTAACTGCCTGACTGACTGAGACTGGACTGACTGACTGACTGACTGACTGACTGACTAACTGACTGACTGAGACTGACTGACTGACTGCTTGACTCTCTGACTGGATATTTCACTGACTGACTGAATGACTAAATGACTGACTGACACTGACTGACTGACTGCTTGACTACCTGACTGACTGCTTGACTGACTAACTGACTGGACAGGACTGACCGACTGACTGACTGACAGACTGACTGAATAAGGATGACTGACAGACTGACTGAATAAGGCTGACTGACTGACTGACTGACAGACTGACTGAATAAGGCTGACCGACTGACTGACTGCATGACTGACTGACTGACTGAATGACTGACAGACTGACTGACCGAGACTGACTGACTGACTGACTGAGACTGGACTGGACTGACTGACTGACTGACTGACTGAGACTGACTGACTGCTTTAGTGACTAACTGACTGCACAGGACTGACCGACTGACTGACTGACTGGCTGCCTGACTGACTGACTGACTGAATGACTGACTGACTGAGACTAAATGACTGACTGCTTGACTGACTGGCTGAAGGACTAACTGACTGACTGAGTGACTGACTGACTGGACTGACTGACTGAGACAGAATGACTGAGTGCTTGACTGATTGACTGTCAGACTGACTGATTGACTTCGCAAAAGGGAAAAATAAAAAAAAAAGAATAATAAAATTAGAAAAAAATATTTGCATTTAAGATTTCCTTTCCGGCTGGGATTTGAACCCAGGGCGACACTCATGGAAGCCCAACGCTCTCGCCAATATACTATCGGATCTCTGTTGATCGGTGTCTTAATTATAATAAAAACAAAAAATGCACCTTAGTAATTATTGATCTAAAATCTTTGAAATCTAAAGGTCGAATGATTAAACTGACTCAGAATTTTCTTCCGTACATAAATAATCCATATTTGCAAAAGAAAGAAATTGAAAAAAAAAAGAATCTTCAAATTAGAAGAGAAATATATACATGGAAGATTTTCGTTCGGCCGGGACTCGAACCCAGTACCACGCGCTTGGAAATCAACGGTCTAGCCATTAGGCTATCGGAGCTCTGTCGATGGAAGTCTTAAATATAATAAAAACAAAAAATGCACCTCGGTAATTATTGATTCAAACACTTTGAAATTTACAGGTCGAATAATTAAACTGACTCAGAATTTTTCTCCCTACATAAATAATCAATGTTCGCAAAAGAGAAAAATGAAAAAAAAAAGAAGAAGAAATTTCAAATTAGAAACTAAAAGTATACATTGAAGATTTTCGTTCAGGCTGGGACTCGAACCCAGGGCCACTCGCTTGGAAACCTAACACTCTAGCCATTAGTCTATGGGAGCTCTGTCGGTGGGAGTTTTAAATATAATAAAAACAAAAAATGCACCTTGGTAATTGTTTATTTAAACACTTTGAAATCTTCGTGTCGAAAAATTAAACTGACTCAGAATTTTCTTCCCTACATAAATAATCAATAATTGCAAAGGAAAGAAATTGAAAAAAAAAAGAATTTTCAAATTAGAAAAGAAATATACACATTGAAGATATTCGCTCCGGCTGGGACTCGAACCCAGGCCACTCGCTTGGAAGACCAGCGGTCTAGCCATTAGGCTATCGGAGTTCTGTCGAGCGGAGTCTTACTGCCTGACTGATACTGCCTGACTGTCAGACTGACTCACTGACTGACTGATACTGACTGACTGACTCACTGACTGACCGAGACTGACTGACTAACTGCCTGACTGACTGAGACTGGACTGACTGACTGACTGACTGACTGAGACTGACTAACTGACTGACTGAGACTGACTGACTGACTGCTTGACTCTCTGACTGGATATTTCACTGACTGACTGAATGACTAAATGACTGACTGACACTGACTGACTGACTGCTTGACTACCTGACTGACTGCTTGACTGACTAACTGACTGGACAGGACTGACCGACTGACTGACTGACAGACTGACTGAATAAGGATGACTGACAGACTGACTGAATAAGGCTGACTGACTGACTGACTGACAGACTGACTGAATAAGGCTGACCGACTGACTGACTGCATGACTGACTGACTGACTGAATGACTGACAGACTGACTGACCGAGACTGACTGACTGACTGACTGAGACTGGACTGGACTGACTGACTGACTGACTGACTGAGACTGACTGACTGCTTTAGTGACTAACTGACTGCACAGGACTGACCGACTGACTGACTGACTGGCTGCCTGACTGACTGACTGACTGAATGACTGACTGACTGAGACTAAATGACTGACTGCTTGACTGACTGGCTGAAGGACTAACTGACTGACTGAGTGACTGACTGACTGGACTGACTGACTGAGACAGAATGACTGAGTGCTTGACTGATTGACTGTCAGACTGACTGACTGACTTCGCAAAAGGGAAAAATAAAAAAAAAGAATAATAAAATTAGAAAAAAATATTTGCATTTAAGATTTCCTTTCCGGCTGGGATTTGAACCCAGGGCGACACTCATGGAAGCCCAACGCTCTCGCCAATATACTATCGGATCTCTGTTGATCGGTGTCTTAATTATAATAAAAACAAAAAATGCACCTTAGTAATTATTGATCTAAAATCTTTGAAATCTAAAGGTCGAATGATTAAACTGACTCAGAATTTTCTTCCGTACATAAATAATCCATATTTGCAAAAGAAAGAAATTGAAAAAAAAAAGAATCTTCAAATTAGAAGAGAAATATATACATGGAAGATTTTCGTTCGGCCGGGACTCGAACCCAGTACCACGCGCTTGGAAATCAACGGTCTAGCCATTAGGCTATCGGAGCTCTGTCGATGGAAGTCTTAAATATAATAAAAACAAAAAATGCACCTCGGTAATTATTGATTCAAACACTTTGAAATTTACAGGTCGAATAATTAAACTGACTCAGAATTTTTCTCCCTACATAAATAATCAATGTTCGCAAAAGAGAAAAATGAAAAAAAAAAGAAGAAGAAATTTCAAATTAGAAACTAAAAGTATACATTGAAGATTTTCGTTCAGGCTGGGACTCGAACCCAGGGCCACTCGCTTGGAAACCTAACACTCTAGCCATTAGTCTATGGGAGCTCTGTCGGTGGGAGTTTTAACTCTCTGGCGGTTTGACATACGAGCGGAATTTCACCTGGAAAAGGTCACCTTGGGAACATGGCTATCTGCTCGAAATGGTCAATACTTTTTATCTTGAAATTCCCTCCCCCTTTCGGAAGGAGATAAAAAGCACTTTTAATCCCTTTTGACCAGGACGTGCTGTCAAAGCTCAACCCCTTTCTTTTCAACGCGTGTCGCAGGGAAGAGTGGAACTCCTCCAGACATGCTGTCAAGGTCCGTCCCGCCCATTTCTCCCCTCAACACGTGTAGCAAACGAGTTGAATTCCTTTCAGCCAGTCGTGTTTTACTAATCACAATTTTCTGTAATATTTATGAAGTAATAATCTAGATTTTAAATCTCTGGAATTGCTATCTCCTACTACTGCTCTAAATTACTATTCACATATTTTATTATTGAATGTAACTACTCATATTCAACATTTATAAAACAATATTTGGAACAAGTTATTTCAATATGAAATAGCTAAATGCATTTAGTTATGATTGTAATGTTTTGCATAACCTGAAATGATACGTAATAATAAAAAGCAATAAAGGAATTCCCTCCCCCCTTCCGCGCAACAGCAATTCGTTGTTTTTCTTTTAACGCTGGGGGAAAAAAGCACTGCAAATTTATACATCTATGCATACTTTTTACATACTATGTTTGTATATGTATATTTTTTTCTTTATTTGTGCATTTTTATGTTTCGAATCTCGCCATATTTGAGACTAAGTGATCGTAATAGCGGTATACCTAGACTTGCCTTATTTCCGAAATGTTCAACCAGCCCCCCCCCCCCACCGTGGGTATTTCAAAAGGCACACACCCCGGCTGGTTTTCAGAGTGTTTTAGAAGGTAGTTTATTCTCAATGCTATGGATAAATGATTACTAATTATCAGCCTAAACCAGAAATAATAAATGATACATGACGCAAGCAGATACATTTAAACAATTTATTTTGTAAACGTTAATCTTTTGAAGTTACTTCAGCAAGAAATGAGGAATTGAATTTTGAACAATATTTACTTGTTTATTGCATTGGCTAGGACTTTTTTAGAAAGTCTTTTTTGTTTTAAATCTTTTTGTAAAATTCCTTACAAGCAAATCCGATAGTAATTTTATAGCTCATAAATTACAAATCTGTACCTCAGAGCTAAACTAACGTGATTCACATACGCTACTTTACAGGAGAGAAAAAAATATGTCATGTGAGTGCAATTTTCGAAAATATGTAAAATATCCGATATTTTCAATCAACGCAAACTAATGTCTTCAAAATAGTAAATGCATCCTCAAATCACTCTTTATTTATTATTATAATGTGCAGACTTAAAATTAAGGTTTCTTTAATTATTCATATCTAATACAGTGCAGAACCTTTTATCCGGGAACCAAAAAACCGGGAAACCAGAAAATTGGCAAATGTTTGCAGATTTTCCCGCCATTATTTAAAAATACGCATTTTCGGCAATTTTTGAAAAATTAAGTTTTTTTTTTTTTTTTTTTTTTTTTTGACATACCTAAAAGAATATGAACTGTTTCTTAATAAATATCATATTACTTACGTAAAACTGGGGAAAATGTTTACAAAAACGAACTTTAAAGGGACCTTTACGCGGGGCAAAATTTCCGAAATATTTTCTTGAATTAAGAAGTACTCTTAAGTCAGAAATTTTCGTGTTTTATTCTAACTGAAAAGTAAAGAAATGAAGAAATGAATATTGTCGAATTCTAATGCAATATTTTATTGTATGGTCTTTAAAATTAAAGCCGTTTAGAGCGTCAGTGTTGTTAGCGAAATTGCGGGAAACGCCGAAAACCAGATTCGCGAATTTTCTGGATAGTTAATTGTGGAATCTAGAAATTGTTAAACGCAAGACTGTAATAATACTGCAAGAACTCATAAATCAAACTGCTATTGATATTGCAAAAAGCAATAGTTATCAATAACCACCGTAATCGCAAGCACAAAATCTTTATAAAAAATTTAAAAACAAAACGCGTTAATGAAAACAAATTTTTTCATACAGAATATCAGGAAAATCGCACATTTCCGTTCAAAAACTTGTTTCTAGCCCTTCCTTTCATTTTTTTTTTCGTTTTAAATATCGAAAAGTGGTGGTTTATTTCTTTTTCAGATTGAATGTGAGGGTCTCAGGTCTTATGAACAACTTGAATTTTTTTGGTGTTTAAATTATTCTTTCACTAGTAGTTTTTAATATTTCGACACTATTTATAAGCAATTCTGAACTGTTTTATTCTTATTTTAATATGTATTACTATTTATTATAGTAATTTAAGTTTTATAAACAATCGGCCAACAGAGATTTTTAGCGATTCAGAAAACCGGGAAATTCAGATATCCGGGATAGCGATGGTCCCGAACTTCCCGGATAATTGGTTCTCTACTGTATTCCATTTTACATTTTAGTCAATTTTAATACAGTTAATATAGCGTTAGCTGTTCTACTCATTTGTCTTCTGTTAGCTACTTTTACACAGTTATATGATTCAGAAAAAAACAATATGCAACAGTCAGGGGCATAGTCATAAGACATTTTCTTTTGTTCCAACCAATGGTTAACATTTAATTAGGTACTTTTAATATGCATTAAAATTGTTACATTACTAATAATTTTATGAATAAAAAAAATACATTATTTTGTTATATTAATGTGTAATAATACATCACAAAACTATAGTGCATAACTTTTTAGGTATTTTTAATAATAAATGAGCTATATTACTATGATTAATATAATTTTTATACTGAAAATACCGTAGTTGGAAAAATAAATATCGAAAATATCAAAATATCATGATATTTTCAGAACAAATATCGGATATATATTGGCGAACCCTAGCAGTAATAAACAGAAAATTCAAATTTTTGGACTTACGTCAGTCTGGCTACGAGGTACAGAAATGAAAAATTTATTATTTTAAATAATCCTTCACGGTTAATTATTTTTATATTTTTTTGGTCATCTGTAATGAAACTTATATTTTACCGAGACGTGAAGTAAACTGGCCGGGACACTGGATTTTGAATGAAAATCGGGACTGTCTAGGATCCCGTTTGAAAATCGGAAAACAAATACTAAATCCAACATTCACTGAATTATGGCGTATTTAACAAAGCTATTATTAAAGAAACACTGACAATCACATGGGATCTAGTATGGGGCGCCTCGATGAGAGGCTCAGAAGGACAGTGTAACCTCCCCAAAAAATTCTCATTTGAAAAATGTGGAAACATTATTGCAACATTGAGATTCTTCTTTCAAATTTTAAAAATTGTTTTTAATGATGCATAATGTTGCTTCTCATTAGATGTTATGTAAGTATGATATAATGTGCATGCTCATGTTTATCATTTGGAAAAAGTAGAACTTCATTCGAAAATTTGAGAATCAACCTCTCCCCCCCCCTCTCATTTTATTTCGGAGTGCCCCTGCTAGTAGTTAAGACCTAAGTGACCGAACTAGGTATCAAATCAAAGTTATGAAAACACAATTAAAGCAAAAAATAGTAAACAACGAAATACTTTTAAATTATAGTGGTAAAAAAAAAGTCGCAGCAAAAAAGTTGTTAAAATAATTTTACGAATTTTCATCCCCGTAAAAGGTTTATTAATTAGTATGAAGCATGAATTATGATGATTTTTCTATAAAAATCAAGGTTTTATAATTATTTTTGCTTAATTTGTTCCAAGGAATTGAAAGATCATATGACTTGTATCAAGCAATCGCACAGATTAAATAGTGATTTGAGATAAATATCAGGCTTTGGGCAAATTGAGATCAATGAAAATTCTGGATTTGTTGCTTAATAAAGTACAAATAGTTAAGCTCTGCTGAAGTTTTATTTTAATTATAAAACGGTTTAAACCTTTATTTATTTTTCTCTATTTATTATTATTCCTTTTTTTACATAAAAGAATAGTTATAAATTCTCACTTAACCATTTCCCCATTTCCATCTTCCTACAAAATACTGTAGATCTTAAGCAACTCCATAGAAATTTCCGTTACTAAGAGTCAGGTCCCATTCTTCTGAATTTCTTCCCCCTCTGAATGAAAAAAATTCCGAGGCTCTTTATTTTTTTATTGAAAAGAAAAAGCTACAAACGATTCAATTTTTGATTTTTTTTTTTTTTTTTGAAAACTATTCATTTTTATATACTTTTCCATTTTTAATAACAATAAAAAAAAAAATATTATTATTGTTCTTTGCTAACAACTGAAGTTTTTTTTTTTTTTTTTTTTTTGTATAAATGTTAACACAATAGCCGCCTGGTGTTGTGCAAAATTTTTGCTCCTACTATATATTGTTTATTTAGTTTTTTTTTACTTATACAGAATTGAAATTGTATGCTAAGAGATAAATGTTTGTTTTTCTTTGTGATTAAAATAATTATAAGCTGAAGTATTAGACAGAATCGGTGAATTTAAAATGTTTCTGATATTAATGATTGAAATTTGCGACCAAAACCCAAGGCCAATCAGTTAGAGTAAATAAATTTGAAAAAATATCCCTTTTTTTTTACATTTTTTATAATGTGTTTTGAGTACAACATCTGCCTAAATGTGCGTAAAACGCGACGTAAGTGCACATAAAAGTTGAAAATTGATCTTTTACGAGTACTCTTTGGTTTTTTTACAGCATTGTGATTTTATAAATTAAAGTTCCTAAATTATATGTTAGTAGCGAATAAAGCCGTAGCTATAAATTTATTTCCAAAAGGATACTTAGTTTGTTTTCGTTCAATTTGAAATCTCACGGCTTTTATTTATTAATTTATTTGAAATGTAATTGAATGTCATTGTCGTCGATTAAATTATGTTGCATCCATTTACAGCACAATCATTAATTTAATGTAAATTTTAAGCTTAGAAGAAAGAGAAGTGGATATTTCATTCTTGGAATCAAGTTTTGCTTTTAGCAGATGGAGGTTTGCTTAGAAATCTTTGCGTTGATAAGAAGGATGCACTGAACCTTGAAACCCCAACCTGATGAAAGGGTATTGTTTGCATGTGTGAATACAGAAGGTGGGCCCCTGCGCTCCGGGGTGCCGCTCTCAGGAGAGGGGAAAGGAAACGCAGGATTCTACGCCTTGGACCGTTTGACAACGAAAATTTAGTGTCAGAAAAATACGTGTAAAACGCTAGCGACGTGATCTTGCTACGGCGTGATAAGACGTGCAAAACCGCCGGTAAGTTAAATATAATAAAAACAAAAAATGCACCTTGGTAATTGTTTATTTAAACACTTTGAAATCTTCGTGTCGAAAAATTAAACTGACTCAGAATTTTCTTCCCTACATAAATAATCAATAATTGCAAAGGAAAGAAATTGAAAAAAAAAAAGAATTTTCAAATTAGAAAAGAAATATACACATTGAAGATATTCGCTCAGGCTGGGACTCGAACCCAGGCCACTCGCTTGGAAGACCAGCGGTCTAGCCATTAGGCTATCGGAGTTCTGTCGAGCGGAGTCTTACTGCCTGACTGATACTGCCTGACTGTCAGACTGACTCACTGACTGACTGATACTGACTGACTGACTCACTGACTGACCGAGACTGACTGACTAACTGCCTGACTGACTGAGACTGGACTGACTGACTGACTGACTGACTGAGACTGACTGACTGACTGCTTGACTCTCTGACTGGCTATTTCACTGACTGACTGAATGACTAAATGACTGACTGACACTGACTGACTGACTGCTTGACTACCTGACGGACTGCTTGACTGACTAACTGACTGGACAGGACTGACCGACTGACTGACTGACAGACTGACTGAATAAGGATGACTGACAGACTGACTGAATAAGGCTGACTGACTGACTGACTGAGAGACTGACTGAATAAGGCTGACCGACTGACTGACTGCCTGACTGACTGACTGACTGAATGACTGACTGACTGACTGACCGAGACTGACTGACTGACTGACTGAGACTGGACTGGACTGACTGACTGACTGACTGACTGAGACTGACTGACTGCTTTAGTGACTAACTGACTGCACAGGACTGACCGACTGACTGACTGACTGACTGCCTGACTGAATGACTGACTGACTGAGACTAAATGACTGACTGCTTGACTGACTGGCTGAAGGACTAACTGACTGACTGAGTGACTGACTGACTGGACTGACTGACTGAGACTGAATGACTGAGTGCTTGACTGATTGACTGTCAGACTGACTGACTGACTTCGCAAAAGGGAAAAATAAAAAAAAAAGAATTATAAAATTAGAAAAAAATATTTGCATTTAAGATTTCCTTTCCGGCCGGGACTCGAACCCAGTACCACGCGCTAGGAACCCAACGGTCTAGCCATTAGGCTATCGGAGCTCTGTCGAAGGAAGTCTTAAATATAATAAAAACAAAAAATGCACCTCGGTAATTATTGATTCAAACACTTTGAAATTTACAGGTCGAATAATTAAACTGACTCAGAATTTTTCTCCCTACATAAATAATCAATATTCGCAAAAGAGAAAAATTTTAAAAAAAAGAAGAAGAAATTTCAAATTAGAAACTAAAAGTATACTTTGAAGATTTTCGTTCAGGCTGGGACTCGAACCCAGGGCCACTCGCTTGGAAGCCTAACACTCTAGCCATTAGTCTATGGGAGCTCAGTCGGTGGGAGTTTTAAATATAATAAAACAAAAAATGCACCTTGGTAATTGTTTATTTAAACACTTTGAAATCTTCGTGTCGAAAAATTAAACTGACTCAGAATTTTCTTCCCTACATAAATAATCAATAATTGCAAAGGAAAGAAATTGAAAAAAAAAGAATTTTCAAATTAGAAAAGAAATATATACATTGAAGATATTCGCTCCGGCTGGGACTCGAACCCAGGCCACTCGCTTGGAAGACCAGCGGTCTAGCCATTAGGCTATCGGAGTTCTGTCGAGCGGAGTCTTACTGCCTGACTGATACTGCCTGACTGACAGACTGACTCACTGACTGACTGATACTGACTGACTGACTCACTGACTGACCGAGACTGACTGACTAACTGCCTGACTGACTAAGACTGGACTGACTGACTGACTGACTGACTGACTGACTAACTGACTGACTGAGACTGACTGACTGACTGCTTGACTCTCTGACTGGATATTTCACTGACTGACTGAATGACTAAATGACTGACTGACACTGACTGACTGACTGCTTGACTACCTGACTGACTGCTTGACTGACTAACTGACTGGACAGGACTGACCGACTGACTGACTGACAGACTGACTGAATAAGGATGACTGACAGACTGACTGAATAAGGCTGACTGACTGACTGACTGACAGACTGACTGAATAAGGCTGACCGACTGACTGACTGCATGACTGACTGACTGACTGAATGACTGACAGACTGACTGACCGAGACTGACTGACTGACTGACTGAGACTGGACTGGACTAACTGACTGACTGACTGACTGAGACTGACTGACTGCTTTAGTGACTAACTGACTGCACAGGACTGACCGACTGACTGACTGACTGGCTGCCTGACTGACTCACTGACTGAATGACTGACTGACTGAGACTAAATGACTGACTGCTTGACTGACTGGCTGAAGGACTAACTGACTGACTGAGTGACTGACTGACTGGACTGACTGACTGAGACAGAATGACTGAGTGCTTGACTGATTGACTGTCAGACTGACTGACTGACTTCGCAAAAGGGAAAAAAAAAAAAAAAAGAATAATAAAATTAGAAAAAAATATTTGCATTTAAGATTTCCTTTCCGGCTGGGATTTGAACCCAGGGCGACACTCATGGAAGCCCAACGCTCTCGCCAATATACTATCGGATCTCTGTTGATCGGTGTCTTAATTATAATAAAAACAAAAAATGCACCTTAGTAATTATTGATCTAAAATCTTTGAAATCTAAAGGTCGAATGATTAAACTGACTCAGAATTTTCTTCCGTACATAAATAATCCATATTTGCAAAAGAAAGAAATTGAAAAAAAAAAGAATCTTCAAATTAGAAGAGAAATATATACATGGAAGATTTTCGTTCGGCCGGGACTCGAACCCAGTACCACGCGCTTGGAAATCAACGGTCTAGCCATTAGGCTATCGGAGCTCTGTCGATGGAAGTCTTAAATATAATAAAAACAAAAAATGCACCTCGGTAATTATTGATTCAAACACTTTGAAATTTACAGGTCGAATAATTAAACTGACTCAGAATTTTTCTCCCTACATAAATAATCAATGTTCGCAAAAGAGAAAAATGAAAAAAAAAAGAAGAAGAAATTTCAAATTAGAAACTAAAAGTATACATTGAAGATTTTCGTTCAGGCTGGGACTCGAACCCAGGGCCACTCGCTTGGAAACCTAACACTCTAGCCATTAGTCTATGGGAGCTCTGTCGGTGGGAGTTTTAAATATAATAAAAACAAAAAATGCACCTTGGTAATTGTTTATTTAAACACTTTGAAATCTTCGTGTCGAAAAATTAAACTGACTCAGAATTTTCTTCCCTACATAAATAATCAATAATTGCAAAGGAAAGAAATTGAAAAAAAAAAAGAATTTTCAAATTAGAAAAGAAATATACACATTGAAGATATTCGCTCCGGCTGGGACTCGAACCCAGGCCACTCGCTTGGAAGACCAGCGGTCTAGCCATTAGGCTATCGGAGTTCTGTCGAGCGGAGTCTTACTGCCTGACTGATACTGCCTGACTGTCAGACTGACTCACTGACTGACTGATACTGACTGACTGACTCACTGACTGACCGAGACTGACTGACTAACTGCCTGACTGACTGAGACTGGACTGACTGACTGACTGACTGACTGAGACTGACTAACTGACTGACTGAGACTGACTGACTGACTGCTTGACTCTCTGACTGGATATTTCACTGACTGACTGAATGACTAAATGACTGACTGACTGACTGCTTGACTCTCTGACTGGATATTTCACTGACTGACTGAATGACTAAATGACTGACTGACTGACTGCTTGACTACCTGACTGACTGCTTGACTGACTAACTGACTGGACAGGACTGACCGACTGACTGACTGACAGACTGACTGAATAAGGATGACTGACAGACTGACTGAATAAAGCTGACTGACTGACTGACTGACAGACTGACTGAATAAGGCTGACCGACTGACTGACTGCATGACTGACTGACTGACTGAATGACTGACAGACTGACTGACCGAGACTGACTGACTGACTGACTGAGACTGGACTGGACTGACTGACTGACTGACTGACTGAGACTGACTGACTGCTTTAGTGACTAACTGACTGCACAGGACTGACCGACTGACTGACTGACTGGCTGCCTGACTGACTGACTGACTGAATGACTGACTGACTGAGACTAAATGACTGACTGCTTGACTGACTGGCTGAAGGACTAACTGACTGACTGAGTGACTGACTGACTGGACTGACTGACTGAGACAGAATGACTGAGTGCTTGACTGATTGACTGTCAGACTGACTGACTGACTTCGCAAAAGGGAAAAATAAAAAAAAAAGAATAATAAAATTAGAAAAAAATATTTGCATTTAAGATTTCCTTTCCGGCTGGGATTTGAACCCAGGGCGACACTCATGGAAGCCCAACGCTCTCGCCAATATACTATCGGATCTCTGTTGATCGGTGTCTTAATTATAATAAAAACAAAAAATGCACCTTAGTAATTATTGATCTAAAATCTTTGAAATCTAAAGGTCGAATGATTAAACTGACTCAGAATTTTCTTCCGTACATAAATAATCCATATTTGCAAAAGAAAGAAATTGAAAAAAAAAAGAATCTTCAAATTAGAAGAGAAATATATACATGGAAGATTTTCGTTCGGCCGGGACTCGAACCCAGTACCACGCGCTTGGAAATCAACGGTCTAGCCATTAGGCTATCGGAGCTCTGTCGATGGAAGTCTTAAATATAATAAAAACAAAAAATGCACCTTGGTAATTATTGATTCAAACACTTTGAAATTTACAGGTCGAATAATTAAACTGACTCAGAATTTTTCTCCCTACATAAATAATCAATGTTCGCAAAAGAGAAAAATGAAAAAAAAAAGAAGAAGAAATTTCAAATTAGAAACTAAAAGTATACATTGAAGATTTTCGTTCAGGCTGGGACTCGAACCCAGGGCCACTCGCTTGGAAGCCTAACACTCTAGCCATTAGTCTATGGGAACTCTGTCGGTGGGAGTTTTAAATATAATAAAAACAAAAAATGCACCTTGGTAATTGTTTATTTAAACACTTTGAAATCTTCGTGTCGAAAAATTAAACTGACTCAGAATTTTCTTCCCTACATAAATAATCAATAATTGCAAAGGAAAGAAATTGAAAAAAAAAAGAATTTTCAAATTAGAAAAGAAATATATACATTGAAGATATTCGATCCGGCTGGGACTCGAACCCAGGCCACTCGCTTGGAAGACCAGCGGTCTAGCCATTAGGCTATCGGAGTTCTGTCGAGCGGAGTCTTACTGCCTGACTGATAATGCCTGTCTGACAGACTGACTCACTGACTGACTGATACTGACTGACTGACTCACTGACTGACCGAGACTGACTGACTAACTGCCTGACTGACTGAGTCTGGACTGACTGACTGACTGACTGACTAACTGACTGACTGAGACTGACTGACTGACTGCTTGACTCTCTGACTGGCTATTTCACTGACTGACTGAATGACTAAATGACTGACTGACACTGACTGACTGACTGCTTGACTACCTGACTGACTGCTTGACTGACTAACTGACTGGACAGGACTGACCGACTGACTGACTGACAGACTGACTGAATAAGGATGACTGACAGACTGACTGAATAAGGCTGACTGACTGACTGACTGACAGACTGACTGAATAAGGCTGACCGACTGACTGACTGCCTGACTGACTGACTGACTGAATGACTGACTGACTGACTGACCGAGACTGACTGACTGACTGACTGAGACTGGACTGGACTGGACTGACTGACTGACTGACTGACTGAGACTGACTGACTGCTTTAGTGACTAACTGACTGCACAGGACTGACCGACTGACTGACTGACTGCCTGACTGACTGACTGACTGAATGACTGACTGACTGAGACTAAATGACTGACTGCTTGACTGACTGGCTGAAGGACTAACTGACTGACTGAGTGACTGACTGACTGGACTGACTGACTGAGACTGAATGACTGAGTGCTTGAATGATTGACTGTCAGACTGACTGACTGACTTCGCAAAAGGGAAAAATAAAAAAAAAAGAATTATAAAATTAGAAAAAAATATTTGCATTTAAGATTTCCTTTCCGGCCGGGACTCGAACCCAGTACCACGCGCTAGGAACCCAACGGTCTAGCCATTAGGCTATCGGAGCTCTGTCGATGGAAGTCTTAAATATAATAAAAACAAAAAATGCACCTTGGTAATTATTGATTCAAACACTTTGAAATTTACAGGTCGAATAATTAAACTGACTCAGAATTTTTCTCCCTACATAAATAATCAATATTCGCAAAAGAGAAAAATTAAAAAAAAAGAAGAAGAAATTTCAAATTAGAAACTAAAAGTATACATTGAAGATTTTCGTTCAGGCTGGGACTCGAACCCAGGGCCACTCGCTTGGAAGCCTAACACTCTAGCCATTAGTCTATGGGAGCTCTGTCGGTGGGAGTTTTAAATATAATAAAAACAAAAAATGCACCTTGGTAATTGTTTATTTAAACACTTTGAAATCTTCGTGTCGAAAAATTAAACTGACTCAGAATTTTCTTCCCTACATAAATAATCAATAATTGCAAAGGAAAGAAATTGAAAAAAAAAAAGAATTTTCAAATTAGAAAAGAAATATATACATTGAAGATATTCGCTCCGGCTGGGACTCGAACCCAGGCCACTTGCTTGGAAGACCAGCGGTCTAGCCATTAGGCTATCGGAGTTCTGTCGAGCGGAGTCTTACTGCCTGACTGATACTGCCTGACTGACAGACTGACTCACTGACTGACTGATACTGACTGACTGACTCACTGACTGACCGAGACTGACTGACTAACTGCCTGACTGACTGAGACTGGACTGGACTGGACTGACTGACTGACTGACTGACTGACTGCTTTAGTGACTAACTGACTGCACAGGACTGACCGACTGACTGACTGACTGACTGCCTGACTGACTGACTGACTGAATGACTGACTGACTGAGACTAAATGACTGACTGCTTGACTGACTGGCTGAAGGACTAACTGACTGACTGAGTGACTGACTGACTGGACTGACTGACTGAGACTGAATGACTGAGTGCTTGACTGATTGACTGTCAGACTGACTGACTGACTTCGCAAAAGGGAAAAATAAAAAAAAAGAATTATAAAATTAGAAAAAAATATTTGCATTTAAGATTTCCTTTCCGGCCGGGACTCGAACCCAGTACCACGCGCTAGGAACCCAACGGTCTAGCCATTAGGCTATCGGAGCTCTGTCGATGGAAGTCTTAAATATAATAAAAACAAAAAATGCACCTTGGTAATTATTGATTCAAACACTTTGAAATTTACAGGTCGAATAATTAAACTGACTCAGAATTTTTCTCCCTACATAAATAATCAATATTCGCAAAAGAGAAAAATTAAAAAAAAAGAAGAAGAAATTTCAAATTAGAAACTAAAACTATACATTGAAGATTTTCGTTCAGGCTGGGACTCGAACCCAGGGCCACTCGCTTGGAAACCTAACACTCTAGCCATTAGTCTATGGGAGCTCTGTCGGTGGGAGTTTTAAATATAATAAAAACAAAAAATGCACCTTGGTAATTGTTTATTTAAACACTTTGAAATCTTCGTGTCGAAAAATTAAACTGACTCAGAATTTTCTTCCCTACATAAATAATCAATAATTGCAAAGGAAAGAAATTGAAAAAAAAAAGAATTTTCAAATTAGAAAAGAAATATACACATTGAAGATATTCGCTCCGGCTGGGACTCGAACCCAGGCCACTCGCTTGGAAGACCAGCGGTCTAGCCATTAGGCTATCGGAGTTCTGTCGAGCGGAGTCTTACTGCCTGACTGATACTGCCTGACTGTCAGACTGACTCACTGACTGACTGATACTGACTGACTGACTCACTGACTGACCGAGACTGACTGACTAACTGCCTGACTGACTGAGACTGGACTGACTGACTGACTGACTGACTGAGACTGACTAACTGACTGACTGAGACTGACTGACTGACTGCTTGACTCTCTGACTGGATATTTCACTGACTGACTGAATGACTAAATGACTGACTGACTGACTGCTTGACTCTCTGACTGGATATTTCACTGACTGACTGAAAGACTAAATGACTGACTGACTGACTGCTTGACTACCTGACTGACTGCTTGACTGACTAACTGACTGGACAGGACTGACCGACTGACTGACTGACAGACTGACTGAATAAGGATGACTGACAGACTGACTGAATAAAGCTGACTGACTGACTGACTGACAGACTGACTGAATAAGGCTGACCGACTGACTGACTGCATGACTGACTGACTGACTGAATGACTGACAGACTGACTGACCGAGACTGACTGACTGACTGACTGAGACTGGACTGGACTGACTGACTGACTGACTGACTGAGACTGACTGACTGCTTTAGTGACTAACTGACTGCACAGGACTGACCGACTGACTGACTGACTGGCTGCCTGACTGACTGACTGACTGAATGACTGACTGACTGAGACTAAATGACTGACTGCTTGACTGACTGGCTGAAGGACTAACTGACTGACTGAGTGACTGACTGACTGGACTGACTGACTGAGACAGAATGACTGAGTGCTTGACTGATTGACTGTCAGACTGACTGACTGACTTCGCAAAAGGGAAAAATAAAAAAAAAAGAATAATAAAATTAGAAAAAAATATTTGCATTTAAGATTTCCTTTCCGGCTGGGATTTGAACCCAGGGCGACACTCATGGAAGCCCAACGCTCTCGCCAATATACTATCGGATCTCTGTTGATCGGTGTCTTAATTATAATAAAAACAAAAAATGCACCTTAGTAATTATTGATCTAAAATCTTTGAAATCTAAAGGTCGAATGATTAAACTGACTCAGAATTTTCTTCCGTACATAAATAATCCATATTTGCAAAAGAAAGAAATTGAAAAAAAAAAGAATCTTCAAATTAGAAGAGAAATATATACATGGAAGATTTTCGTTCGGCCGGGACTCGAACCCAGTACCACGCGCTTGGAAATCAACGGTCTAGCCATTAGGCTATCGGAGCTCTGTCGATGGAAGTCTTAAATATAATAAAAACAAAAAATGCACCTTGGTAATTATTGATTCAAACACTTTGAAATTTACAGGTCGAATAATTAAACTGACTCAGAATTTTTCTCCCTACATAAATAATCAATGTTCGCAAAAGAGAAAAATGAAAAAAAAAAAGAAGAAGAAATTTCAAATTAGAAACTAAAAGTATACATTGAAGATTTTCGTTCAGGCTGGGACTCGAACCCAGGGCCACTCGCTTGGAAGCCTAACACTCTAGCCATTAGTCTATGGGAACTCTGTCGGTGGGAGTTTTAAATATAATAAAAACAAAAAATGCACCTTGGTAATTGTTTATTTAAACACTTTGAAATCTTCGTGTCGAAAAATTAAACTGACTCAGAATTTTCTTCCCTACATAAATAATCAATAATTGCAAAGGAAAGAAATTGAAAAAAAAAAGAATTTTCAAATTAGAAAAGAAATATATACATTGAAGATATTCGATCCGGCTGGGACTCGAACCCAGGCCACTCGCTTGGAAGACCAGCGGTCTAGCCATTAGGCTATCGGAGTTCTGTCGAGCGGAGTCTTACTGCCTGACTGATAATGCCTGTCTGACAGACTGACTCACTGACTGACTGATACTGACTGACTGACTCACTGACTGACCGAGACTGACTGACTAACTGCCTGACTGACTGAGACTGGACTGACTGACTGACTGACTGACTGACTGATTAACTGACTGACTGAGACTGACTGACTGACTGCTTGACTCTCTGACTGGCTATTTCACTGACTGACTGAATGACTAAATGACTGACTGACACTGACTGACTGACTGCTTGACTACCTGACTGACTGCTTGACTGACTAACTGACTGGACAGGACTGACCGACAGACTGACTGACAGACTGACTGAATAAGGATGACTGACAGACTGACTGAATAAGGCTGACTGACTGACTGACTGACAGACTGACTGAATAAGGCTGACCGACTGACTGACTGCCTGACTGACTGACTGACTGAATGACTGACTGACTGACTGACCGAGACTGACTGACTGACTGACTGAGACTGGACTGGACTGGACTGACTGACTGACTGACTGACTGAGACTGACTGACTGCTTTAGTGACTAACTGACTGCACAGGACTGACCGACTGACTGACTGACTGACTGCCTGACTGACTGACTGACTGAATGACTGACTGACTGAGACTAAATGACTGACTGCTTGACTGACTGGCTGAAGGACTAACTGACTGACTGAGTGACTGACTGACTGGACTGACTGACTGAGACTGAATGACTGAGTGCTTGACTGATTGACTGTCAGACTGACTGACTGACTTCGCAAAAGGGAAAAATAAAAAAAAAAGAATTATAAAATTAGAAAAAAATATTTGCATTTAAGATTTCCTTTCCGGCCGGGACTCGAACCCAGTACCACGCGCTAGGAACCCAACGGTCTAGCCATTAGGCTATCGGAGCTCTGTCGATGGAAGTCTTAAATATAATAAAAACAAAAAATGCACCTTGGTAATTATTGATTCAAACACTTTGAAATTTACAGGTCGAATAATTAAACTGATTCAGAATTTTTCTCCCTACATAAATAATCAATATTCGCAAAAGAGAAAAATTAAAAAAAAAGAAGAAGAAATTTCAAATTAGAAACTAAAAGTATACATTGAAGATTTTCGTTCAGGCTGGGACTCGAACCCAGGGCCACTCGCTTGGAAGCCTAACACTCTAGCCATTAGTCTATGGGAGCTCTGTCGGTGGGAGTTTTAAATATAATAAAAACAAAAAATGCACCTTGGTAATTGTTTATTTAAACACTTTGAAATCTTCGTGTCGAAAAATTAAACTGACTCAGAATTTTCTTCCCTACATAAATAATCAATAATTGCAAAGGAAAGAAATTGAAAAAAAAAAAGAATTTTCAAATTAGAAAAGAAATATATACATTGAAGATATTCGCTCCGGCTGGGACTCGAACCCAGGCCACTTGCTTGGAAGACCAGCGGTCTAGCCATTAGGCTATCGGAGTTCTGTCGAGCGGAGTCTTACTGCCTGACTGATACTGCCTGACTGACAGACTGACTCACTGACTGACTGATACTGACTGACTGACTCACTGACTGACCGAGACTGACTGACTAACTGCCTGACTGACTGAGACTGGACTGACTGACTGACTGACTGACTGATTGACTAACTGACTGACTGAGACTGACTGACTGACTGCTTGACTCTCTGACTGGCTATTTCACTGACTGACTGAATGACTAAATGACTGACTGACACTGACTGACTGACTGCTTGACTACCTGACTGACTGCTTGACTGACTAACTGACTGGACAGGACTGACCGACTGACTGACTGACAGACTGACTGAATAAGGCTGACTGACTGACTGACTGACTGACAGACTGACTGAATAAGGCTGACCGACTGACTGACTGCCTGACTGACTGACTGACTGAATGACTGACTGACTGACTGACCGAGACTGACTGACCGAGACTGAC
Organism: Uloborus diversus; assembly: GCF_026930045.1. Classification (NCBI taxonomy): domain Eukaryota; kingdom Metazoa; phylum Arthropoda; class Arachnida; order Araneae; family Uloboridae; genus Uloborus; species Uloborus diversus. The sequence goes on along the minus strand of NW_026558342.1, from coordinate 53,537 downwards.
TGAGACTGGACTGGACTGACTGACTGACTGACTGCTTTAGTGACTAACTGACTGCACAGGACTGACCGACTGACTGACTGACTGACTGACTGAATGACTGACTGACTGAGACTAAATGACTGACTGCTTGACTGACTGGCTGAAGGACTAACTGACTGACTGAGTGACTGACTGACTGGACTGACTGACTGAGACTGAATGACTGAGTGCTTGACTGATTGACTGTCAGACTGACTGACTGACTTTGCAAAAGGGAAAAATAAAAAAAAAGAATTATAAAAAAATATTTGCATTTAAGATTTCCTTTCCGGCCGGGACTCGAACCCAGTACCACGCGCTAGGAACCCAACGGTCTAGCCATTAGGCTATCGGAGCTCTGTCGATGGAAGTCTTAAATATAATAAAAACAAAAAATGCACCTTGGTAATTATTGATTCAAACACTTTGAAATTTACAATTCGAATAATTAAACTGACTCAGAATTTTTCTCCCTACATAAATAATCAATATTCGCAAAAGAGAAAAATTAAAAAAAAAGAAGAAATTTCAAATTAGAAACTAAAAGTATACATTGAAGATTTTCGTTCAGGCTGGGACTCGAACCCAGGGCCACTCGCTTGGAAGCCTAACACTCTAGCCATTAGTCTATGGGAGCTCTGTCGGTGGGAGTTTTAAATATAATAAAAACAAAAAATGCACCTTGGTAATTGTTTATTTAAACACTTTGAAATCTTCGTGTCGAAAAATTAAACTGACTCAGAATTTTCTTCCCTACATAAATAATCAATAATTGCAAAGGAAAGAAATTGAAAAAAAAAGAATTTTCAAATTAGAAAAGAAATATATACATTGAAGATATTCGCTCCGGCTGGGACTCGAACCCAGGCCACTCGCTTGGAAGACCAGCGGTCTAGCCATTAGGCTATCGGAGTTCTATCGAGCGGAGTCTTACTGCCTGACTGATACTGCCTGACTGACAGACTGACTCACTGACTGACTGATACTGACTGACTGACTCACTGACTGACCGAGACTGACTGACTAACTGCCTGACTGACTGAGACTGGACTGACTGACTGACTGACTGACTAACTGACTGACTGAGACTGACTGACTGACTGCTTGACTCTCTGACTGGCTATTTCACTGACTGACTGAATGACTAAATGACTGACTGACACTGACTGACTGACTGCTTGACTGACTAACTGACTGGACAGGACTGACCGACTGACTGACTGACAGACTGACTGAATAAGGATGACTGACAGACTGACTGAATAAGGCTGACTGACTGACTGACTGACAGACTGACTGAATAAGGCTGACCGACTGACTGACTGCCTGACTGACTGACTGACTGAATGACTGACTGACTGACTGACCGAGACTGACTGACTGACTGACTGAGACTGGACTGGACTGACTGACTGACTGACTGAGACTGGACTGGACTGACTGACTGACTGACTGACTGAGACTGACTGACTGCTTTAGTGACTAACTGACTGCACAGGACTGACCGACTGACTGACTGACTGACTGCCTGACTGACTGACTGACTGAATGACTGACTGACTGAGACTAAATGACTGACTGCTTGACTGACTGGCTGAAGGACTAACTGACTGACTGAGTGACTGACTGACTGGACTGACTGACTGAGACTGAATGACTGAGTGCTTGACTGATTGACTGTCAGACTGACTGACTGACTTCGCAAAAGGGAAAAATAAAAAAAAAGAATTATAAAATTAGAAAAAAATATTTGCATTTAAGATTTCCTTTCCGGCCGGGACTCGAACCCAGTACCACGCGTTAGGAACCCAACGGTCTAGCCATTAGGCTATCGGAGCTCTGTCGATGGAAGTCTTAAATATAATAAAAACAAAAAATGCACCTTGGTAATTATTGATTCAAACACTTTGAAATTTACAGGTCGAATAATTAAACTGACTCAGAATTTTTCTCCCTACATAAATAATCAATATTCGCAAAAGAGAAAAATTAAAAAAAAAAGAAGAAGAAATTTCAAATTAGAAACTAAAAGTATACATTGAAGATTTTCGTTCAGGCTGGGACTCGAACCCAGGGCCACTCGCTTGGAAGCCTAACTTTCTAGCCATTAGTCTATGGGAGCTCTGTCGGTGGGAGTTTTAAATATAATAAAAACAAAAAATGCACCTTGGTAATTGTTTATTTAAACACTTCGAAATCTTCGTGTCGAAAAATTAAACTGACTCAGAATTTTCTTCCCTACATAAATAATCAATAATTGCAAAGGAAAGAAATTGAAAAAAAAAGAATTTTCAAATTAGAAAAGAAATAGATATATTGAAGATATTCGCTCCGGCTGGGACTCGAACCCAGGCCACTCGCTTGGAAGACCAGCGGTCTAGCCATTAGGCTATCGGAGTTCTGTCGAGCGGAGTCTTACTGCCTGACTGATACTGCCTGACTGACAGGCTGACTCACTGACTGACTGATACTGAATGACTGACTCACTGACTGACCGAGACTGACTGACTAACTGCCTGACTGACTGAGACTGGACTGGCTGACTGACTGACTGACTAACTGACTGACTGAGACTGACTGACTGACTGCTTGACTCTCTGACTGGCTATTTCACTGACTGACTGAATGACTAAATGACTGACTGACACTGACTGACTGACTGCTTGACTACCTGACTGACTGCCTAACTGACTAACTGACTGGACAGGACTGACCGACTGACTGACTGACAGGCTGACTGAATAAGGATGATTGACAGACTGACTGAATAAGGCTGACTGACTGACTGACTGACAGACTGACTGAATAAGGCTGACCGACTGACTGACTGCCTGACTGACTGACTGACTGAATGACTGACTGACTGTCTGACCGAGACTGACTGACTGACTGACTGAGACTGGACTGGAGTGACTGACTGACTGACTGACTGAGACTGACTGACTGCTTTAGTGACTAACTGACTGCACAGGACTGACCGACTGACTGACTGACTGACTGCCTGACTGACTGACTGACTGAATGACTGACTGACTGAGACTAAAGGACTGACTGCTTGACTGACTGGCTGAAGGACTAACTGACTGACTGAGTGACTGACTGACTGGACTGACTGACTGAGACTGAATGACTGAGGGCTTGACTGATTGACTGTCAGACTGACTGACTGACTTCGCAAAAGGGAAAAATAAAAAAAAAATAATTATAAAATTAGAAAAAAATATTTGCATTTAAGATTTCCTTTCCGGCCGGGACTCGAACCCAGTACCACGCGCTTGGAACCCAACGGTCTAGCCATTAGGCTATCGGAGCTCTGTCGATGGAAGTCTTAAATATAATAAAAACAAAAAATGCACCTTGGTAATTATTGATTCAAACACTTTGAAATTTACAGGTCGAATAATTAAACTGACTCAGAATTTTTCTCCCTACATAAATAATCAATATTCGCAAAAGAGAAAAATTAAAAAAAAAGAAGAAATTTCAAATTAGAAACTAAAAGTATACATTGAAGATTTTCGTTCAGGCTGGGACTCGAACCCAGGGCCACTCGCTTGGAAGCCTAACACTCTAGCCATTAGTCTATGGGAGCTCTGTCGGTGGGAGTTTTAAATATAATAAAAACAAAAAATGCACCTTGGTAATTGTTTATTTAAACACTTTGAAATCTTTGTGTCGAAAAATTAAACTGACTCAGAATTTTCTTCCCTACATAAATAATCAATAATTGCAAACAAAAGAAATTGAAAAAAAAAAGAATTTTCAAATTAGAAAAGAAATATATACATTGAAGATATTCGCTCCGGCTGGGACTCGAACCCAGGCCACTCGCTTGGAAGACCAGCGGTCTAGCCATTAGGCTATCGGAGTTCTGTCGAGCGGAGTCTTACTGCCTGACTGATACTGCCTGACTGACAGACTGACTCACTGACTGACTGATACTGACTGACTGACTCACTGACTGACCGAGACTGACTGACTAACTGCCTGACTGACTGAGACTGGACTGACTGACTGACTGACTGACTGACTGAGACTGACTGACTGACTGCTTGACTCTCTGACTGGCAATTTCACTGACTGACTGAATGACTAAATGACTGACTGACACTGACTGACTGACTGCTTGACTGACTAACTGACTGGACAGGACTGACCGACTGACTGACTGACAGACTGACTGAATAAGGATGACTGACAGACTGACTGAATAAGGCTGACTGACTGACTGACTGACAGACTGACTGAATAAGGCTGACCGACTGACTGACTGCCTGACTGACTGACTGACTGAATGACTGACTGACTGACTGACCGAGACTGACTGACTGACTGACTGAGACTGGACTGGACTGACTGACTGACTGACTGACTGAGACTGACTGACTGCTTTAGTGACTAACTGACTGCACAGGACTGACCGACTGACTGACTGACTGACTGCCTGACTGACTGACTGACTGAATGACTGACTGACTGAGACTAAATGACTGACTGCTTGACTGACTGGCTGAAGGACTAACTGACTGACTGAGTGACTGACTGACTGGACTGACTGACTGAGACTGAATGACTGAGTGCTTGACTGATTGACTGTCAGACTGACTGACTGACTTCGCAAAAGGGAAAAATAAAAAAAAAAGAATTATAAAATTAGAAAAAAATATTTGCATTTAAGATTTCCTTTCCGGCCGGGACTCGAACCCAGTACCACGCGCTTGGAACCCAACGGTCTAGCCATTAGGCTATCGGAGCTCTGTCGATGGAAGTCTTAAATATAATAAAAACAAAAAATGCACCTTGGTAATTATTGATTCAAACACTTTGAAATTTACAGGTCGAATAATTAAACTGACTCAGAATTTTTCTCCCTACATAAATAATCAATATTCGCAAAAGAGAAAAATTAAAAAAAAAGAAGAAGAAATTTCAAATTAGAAACTAAAAGTATACATTGAAGATTTTCGTTCAGGCTGGGACTCGAACCCAGGGCCACTCATTTGGAAGCCTAACACTCTAGCCATTAGTCTATGGGAGCTCTGTCGGTGGGAGTTTTAAATATAATAAAAACAAAAAATGCACCTTGGTAATTGTTTATTTAAACACTTTGAAATCTTCGTGTCGAAAAATTAAACTGACTCAGAATTTTCTTCCCTACATAAATAATCAATAATTGCAAAGGAAAGAAATTGAAAAAAAAAAAGAATTTTCAAATTAGAAAAGAAATATATACATTGAAGATATTCGCTCCGGCTGGGACTCGAACCCAGGCCACTTGCTTGGAAGACCAGCGGTCTAGCCATTAGGCTATCGGAGTTCTGTCGAGCGGAGTCTTACTGCCTGACTGATACTGCCTGACTGACAGACTGACTCACTGACTGACTGATACTGACTGACTGACTCACTGACTGACCGAGACTGACTGACTAACTGCCTGACTGACTGAGACTGGACTGACTGACTGACTGACTGACTGATTGACTAACTGACTGACTGAGACTGACTGACTGACTGCTTGACTCTCTGACTGGCTATTTCACTGACTGACTGAATGACTAAATGACTGACTGACACTGACTGACTGACTGCTTGACTACCTGACAGACTGCTTGACTGACTAACTGACTGGACAGGACTGACCGACTGACTGACTGACAGACTGACTGAATAAGGCTGACTGACTGACTGACTGACTGACAGACTGACTGAATAAGGCTGACCGACTGACTGACTGCCTGACTGACTGACTGACTGAATGACTGACTGACTGACTGACCGAGACTGACTGACTGACTGACTGAGACTGGACTGGACTGACTGACTGACTGACTGCTTTAGTGACTAACTGACTGCACAGGACTGACCGACTGACTGACTGACTGACTGCCTGACTGACTGACTGACTGAATGACTGACTGACTGAGACTAAAGGACTGACTGCTTGACTGACTGGCTGAAGGACTAACTGACTGACTGAGTGACTGACTGACTGGACTGACTGACTGAGACTGAATGACTGAGGGCTTGACTGATTGACTGTCAGACTGACTGACTGACTTCGCAAAAGGGAAAAATAAAAAAAAAATAATTATAAAATTAGAAAAAAATATTTGCATTTAAGATTTCCTTTCCGGCCGGGACTCGAACCCAGTACCACGCGCTTGGAACCCAACGGTCTAGCCATTAGGCTATCGGAGCTCTGTCGATGGAAGTCTTAAATATAATAAAAACAAAAAATGCACCTTGGTAATTATTGATTCAAACACTTTGAAATTTACAGGTCGAATAATTAAACTGACTCAGAATTTTTCTCCCTACATAAATAATCAATATTCGCAAAAGAGAAAAATTAAAAAAAAAGAAGAAATTTCAAATTAGAAACTAAAAGTATACATTGAAGATTTTCGTTCAGGCTGGGACTCGAACCCAGGGCCACTCGCTTGGAAGCCTAACACTCTAGCCATTAGTCTATGGGAGCTCTGTCGGTGGGAGTTTTAAATATAATAAAAACAAAAAATGCACCTTGGTAATTGTTTATTTAAACACTTTGAAATCTTCGTGTCGAAAAATTAAACTGACTCAGAATTTTCTTCCCTACATAAATAATCAATAATTGCAAACAAAAGAAATTGAAAAAAAAAAGAATTTTCAAATTAGAAAAGAAATATATACATTGAAGATATTCGCTCCGGCTGGGACTCGAACCCAGGCCACTCGCTTGGAAGACCAGCGGTCTAGCCATTAGGCTATCGGAGTTCTGTCGAGCGGAGTCTTACTGCCTGACTGATACTGCCTGACTGACAGACTGACTCACTGACTGACTGATACTGACTGACTGACTCACTGACTGACCGAGACTGACTGACTAACTGCCTGACTGACTGAGACTGGACTGGCTGACTGACTGACTGACTAACTGACTGACTGAGACTGACTGACTGACTGCTTGACTCTCTGACTGGCTATTTCACTGACTGACTGAATGACTAAATGACTGACTGACACTGACTGACTGACTGCTTGACTGACTAACTGACTGGACAGGACTGACCGACTGACTGACTGACAGACTGACTGAATAAGGCTGACTGACTGACTGACTGACAGACTGACTGAATAAGGCTGACCGACTGACTGACTGCCTGACTGACTGACTGACTGAATGACTGACTGACTGACTGACCGAGACTGACTGACTGACTGACTGAGACTGGACTGGACTGACTGACTGACTGACTGACTGAGACTGACTGACTGCTTTAGTGACTAACTGACTGCACAGGACTGACCGACTGACTGACTGACTGCCTGACTGACTGACTGACTGAATGACTGACTGCTTGACTGACTGGCTGAAGGACTAACTGACTGACTGAGTGACTGACTGACTGGACTGACTGACTGAGACTGAATGACTGAGTGCTTGACTGATTGACTGTCAGACTGACTGACTGAGTGACTGACTGACTGAGACTGAATGACTGAGACTGAATGACTGAGTGCTTGACTGATTGACTGTCAGACTGACTGACTGACTTCGCAAAAGGGAAAAATAAAAAAAAAAGAATTATAAAATTAGAAAAAAATATTTGCATTTAAGATTTCCTTTCCGGCCGGGACTCGAACCCAGTACCACGCGCTAGGAACCCAACGGTCTAGCCATTAGGCTATCGGAGCTCTGTCGATGGAAGTCTTAAATATAATAAAAACAAAAAATGCACCTTGGTAATTATTGATTCAAACACTTTGAAATTTACAGGTCGAATAATTAAACTGACTCAGAATTTTTCTCCCTACATAAATAATCAATATTCGCAAAAGAGAAAAATTAAAAAAAAAAGAAGAAGAAATTTCAAATTAGAAACTAAAAGTATACATTGAAGATTTTCGTTCAGGCTGGGACTCGAACCCAGGGCCACTCGCTTGGAAGCCTAACACTCTAGCCATTAGTCTATGGGAGCTCTGTCGGTGGGAGTTTTAAATGTAATAAAAACAAAAAATGCACCTTGGTAATTGTTTATTTTAACACTTTGAAAACTTCGTGTCGAAAAATTAAACTGACTCAGAATTTTCTTCCCTACATAAATAATCAATAATTGCAAAGGAAAGAAATTGAAAAAAAAAAGAATTTTCAAATTAGAAAAGAAATATATACATTGAAGATATTCGCTCCGGCTGGGACTCGAACCCAGGCCACTCGCTTGGAAGACCAGCGGTATAGCCATTAGGCTATCGGAGTTATATCGAGCGGAGTCTTACTGCCTGACTGATACTGCCTGACTGACAGACTGACTCACTGACTGACTGATACTGACTGACTGACTCACTGACTGACCGAGACTGACTGACTAACTGCCTGACTGACTGAGACTGGACTGACTGACTGACTGACTGACTGACTGACTAACTGACTGACTGAGACTGACTGACTGACTGTTTGACTCTCTGACTGGCTATTTCACTGACTGACTGAATGACTAAATGACTGACTGACACTGACTGACTGACTGCTTGACTGACTAACTGACTGGACAGGACTGACCGACTGACTGACTGACAGACTGACTGAATAAGGATGACTGACAGACTGACTGAATAAGGATGACTGACAGACTGACTGAATAAGGATGACTGACAGACTGACTGAATAAGGCTGACTGACTGACTGACCGACAGACTGACTGAATAAGGCTGACCGACTGACTGACTGCCTGACTGACTGACTGACTGAATGACTGACTGACTGACTGACCGAGACTGACTAACTGACAGACTGAGACTGGACTGGACTGACTGACTGACTGACTGACTGAGACTGACTGACTGCTTTAGTGACTAACTGACTGCACAGGACTGACCGACTGACTGACTGACTGACTGCATGACTGACTGACTGACTGAATGACTGACTGACTGAGACTAAATGACTGACTGCTTGACTCTCTGACTGGCTATTTCACTGACTGACTGAATGACTAAATGACTGACTGACACTGACTGACTGACTGCTTGACTACCTGACTGACTGCTTGACTGACTAACTGACTGGACAGGACTGACCGACTGACTGACTGACAGACTGACTGAATAAGGATGACTGACAGACTGACTGAATAAGGCTGACTGACTGACTGACTGACAGACTGACTGAATAAGGATGACTGACAGACTGACTGAATAAGGCTGACTGACTGACTGACTGACAGACTGACTGAATAAGGCTGACCGACTGACTGACTGCCTGACTGACTGACTGACTGAATGACTGACTGACTGACTGACCGAGACTGACTGACTGACTGACTGAGACTGGACTGGACTGACTGACTGACTGACTGACTGAGACTGACTGACTGCTTTAGTGACTAACTGACTGCACAGGACTGACCGACTGACTGACTGACTGACTGACTGAATGACTGACTGACTGAGACTAAATGACTGACTGCTTGACTGACTGACTGCTTGACTGACTGGCTGAAGGACTAACTGACTGACTGGACTGACTGACTGAGACTGAATGACTGAGTGCTTGACTGATTGACTGTCAGACTGACTGACTGACTTCGCAAAAGGGAAAAATAAAAAAAAAGAATTATAAAATTAGAAAAAAATATTTGCATTTAAGATTTCCTTTCCGGCTGGGATTTGAACCCAGGGCGACACTCATGGAAGCCCAACGCTCTCGCCAATATACTATCGGATCTCTGTTGATCGGTGTCTTAATTATAATAAAAACAAAAAATGCACCTTAGTAATTATTGATCTAAAATCTTTGAAATCTAAAGGTCGAATGATTAAACTGACTCAGAATTTTCTTCCGTACATAAATAATCCATATTTGCAAAAGAAAGAAATTGAAAAAAAAAAGAATCTTCAAATTAGAAGAGAAATATATACATGGAAGATTTTCGTTCCGGCCGGGACTCGAACCCAGTACCACGCGCTTGGAACCCAACGGTCTAGCCATTAGGCTATCGGAGCTCTGTCGATGGAAGTCTTAAATATAATAAAAACAAAAAATGCACCTTGGTAATTATTGATTCAAACACTTTGAAATTTACAGGTCGAATAATTAAACTGACTCAGAATTTTTCTCCCTACATAAATAATCAATATTCGCAAAAGAGAAAAATTAAAAAAAAAAGAAGAAGAAATTTCAAATTAGAAACTAAAAGTATACATTGAAGATTTTCGTTCAGGCTGGGACTCGAACCCAGGGCCACTCGCTTGGAAGCCTAACACTCTTGCCATTAGTCTATGGGAGCTCTGTCGGTGGGAGTTTTAAATATAATAAAATCAAAAAATGCACCTTGGTAATTGTTTATTTAAACACTTTGAAATCTTCGTGTCGAAAAATTAAACTGACTCAGAATTTTCTTCCCTACATAAATAATCAATAATTGCAAAGGAAAGAAATTGGAAAAAAAAAAGAATTTTCAAATTAGAAAAGAAATATATACATTGAAGATATTCGCTCCGGCTGGGACTCGAACCCAGGCCACTTGCTTGGAAGACCAGCGGTCTAGCCATTAGGCTATCGGAGTTCTGTCGACCGGAGTCTTACTGCCTGACTGATACTGCCTGACTGACAGACTGACTCACTGACTGACTGATACTGACTGACTGACTCACTGACTGACCGAGACTGACTGACTAACTGCCTGACTGACTGAGACTGGACTGACTGACTGACTGACTGACTGATTGACTAACTGACTGACTGAGACTGACTGACTGACTGCTTGACTCTCTGACTGGCTATTTCACTGACTGACTGAATGACTAAATGACTGACTGACACTGACTGACTGACTGCTTGACTACCTGACAGACTGCTTGACTGACTAACTGACTGGACAGGACTGACCGACTGACTGACTGACAGACTGACTGAATAAGGCTGACTGACTGACTGACTGACTGACAGACTGACTGAATAAGGCTGACCGACTGACTGACTGCCTGACTGACTGACTGACTGAGACTGACTGACTGCTTTAGTGACTAACTGACTGCACAGGACTGACCGACTGACTGACTGACTGACTGACTGACTGAATGACTGACTGACTGAGACTAAATGACTGACTGCTTGACTGACTGGCTGAAGGACTAACTGACTGACTGAGTGACTGACTGACTGGACTGACTGACTGAGACTGAATGACTGAGTGCTTGACTGATTGACTGTCAGACTGACTGACTGACTTCGCAAAAGGGAAAAATAAAAAAAAAATTAGAAAAAAATATTTGCATTTAAGATTTCCTTTCCGGCCGGGACTCGAACCCAGTACCACGCGCTAGGAACCCAACGGTCTGGCCATTAGGCTATCGTAGCTCTGTCGATGGAAGTCTTAAATATAATAAAAACAAAAAATGCACCTTGGTAATTATTGATTCAAACACTTTGAAATTTACAGGTCGAATAATTAAACTGACTCAGAATTTTTCTCCCTACATAAATAATCAATATTCGCAAAAGAGAAAAATTAAAAAAAAAAGAAGAAGAAATTTCAAATTAGAAACTAAAAGTATACATTGAAGATTTTCGTTCAGGCTGGGACTCGAACCCAGGGCCACTCGCTTGGAAGCCTAACACTCTAGCCATTAGTCTATGGGAGCTCTGTCGGTGGGAGTTTTAAATATAATAAAAACAAAAAATGCACCTTGGTAATTGTTTATTTAAACACTTTGAAATCTTCGTGTCGAAAAATTAAACTGACTCAGAATTTTCTTCCCTACATAAATAATCAATAATTGCAAAGGAAAGAAATTGAAAAAAAAAAGAATTTTCAAATTAGAAAAGAAATATATACATTGAAGATATTCGCTCCGGCTGGGACTCGAACCCAGGCCACTCGCTTGGAAGACCAGCGGTCTAGCCATTAAGCTATCGGAGTTCTGTCGAGCGGAGTCTTACTGCCTGACTGATACTGCCTGACTGACAGACTGACTCACTGACTGACTGATACTGACTGACTGACTCACTGACTGACCGAGACTGACTGACTAACTGCCTGACTGACTGAGACTGGACTGACTGACTGACTGACTGACTAACTGACTGACTGAGACTGACTGACTGACTGCTTGACTCTCTGACTGGCTATTTCACTGACTGACTGAATGACTAACTGACTGACTGAGTGACTGACTGAGACTGGACTGACTGACTGACTGACTGACTGACTAACTGACTGACTGAGACTGACTGACTGACTGCTTGACTCTCTGACTGGCTATTTCACTGACTGACAGAATGACTAAATGACTGACTGACACTGACTGACTGACTGCTTGACTACCTGACTGACTGCTTGACTGACTAACTGACTGGACAGGACTGACCGACTGACTGACTGACAGACTGACTGAATAAGGCTGACCGACTGACTGACTGAATAAGGCTGACTGACTGACTGACTGACAGACTGACTGAATAAGGCTGACCGACTGACTGACTGCCTGACTGACTGACTGACTGACTGAATGACTGACTGACTGACTGACTGAGACTGGACTGGACTGACTGACTGACTGACTGACTGAGACTGACTGACTGACTGACTGAGACTGACTGACTGCTTTAGTGACTAACTGACTGCACAGGACTGACCGACTGACTGACTGACTGACTGCCTGACTGACTGACTGAATGACTGACTGACTGAGACTAAATGACTGACTGCTTGACTGACTGGCTGAAGGACTAACTGACTGACTGAGTGACTGACTGACTGGACTGACTGACTGAGACTGAATTACTGAGTGCTTGACTGATTGACTGTCAGACTGACTGACTGACTTCGCAAAAGGGAAAAATAAAAAAAAAAGAATTATAAAATTAGAAAAAAATATTTGCATTTAAGATTTCCTTTCCGGCCGGGACTCGAACCCAGTACCACGCGCTAGGAACCCAACGGTCTAGCCATTAGGCTATCGGAGCTCTGTCGATGGAAATCTTAAATATAATAAAAACAAAAAATGCACCTTGGTAATTATTGATTCAAACACTTTGAAATTTACAGGTCGAATAATTAAACTGACTCAGAATTTTTCTTCCTACATAAATAATCAATATTTGCAAAAGAGAAAAATTAAAAAAAAAGAAGAAGAAATTTCAAATTAGAAACTAAAAGTATACATTGAAGATTTTCGTTCAGGCTGGGACTCGAACCCAGGGCCACTCGCTTGGAAGCCTGACACTCTAGCCATTAGTCTATGGGAGCTCTGTCGGTGGGAGTTTTAAATATAATAAAAACAAAAAATGCACCTTGGTAATTGTTTATTTAAACACTTTGAAATCTTCGTGTCGAAAAATTAAACTGACTCAGAATTTTCTTCCCTACATAAATAATTAATAATTGCAAAGGAAAGAAATTGAAAAAAAAAGAATTTTCAAATTAGAAAAGAAATATATACATTGAAGATATTCGCTCCGGCTGGGACACGAACCCACGCCACTCGCTTGGAAGACCAGCGGTCTAGCCATTAGGCTATCGGAGTTCTGTCGAGCGGAGTCTTACTGCCTGACTGATACTGCCTGACTGACAGACTGACTCACTGACTGACTGATACTGACTGACTGACTCACTGACTGACCGAGACTGACTGACTAACTGCCTGACTGACTGAGACTGGACTGACTGACTGACTGACTGACTGACTAACTGACTGACTGAGACTGACTGACTGACTGCTTGACTCTCTGACTGGCTATTTCACTGACTGACTGAATGACTAAATGACTGACTGACACTGACTGACTGACTGCTTGACTACCTGACTGACTGCTTGACTGACTAACTGACTGGACAGGACTGACCGACTGACTGACTGACAGACTGACTGAATAAGGCTGACCGACTGACTGACTAAATAAGGCTGACTGACTGACTGACTGCCTGACTGACTGAATGACTGACTGACTGACTGACTGACTGAGACTGGACTGGACTGACTGACTGACTGACTGACTGAGACTGACTGACTGACTGACTGAGACTGACTGACTGCTTTAGTGACTAACTGACTGCACAGGACTGACCGACTGACTGACTGACTGACTGCCTGACTGACTGACTGAATGACTGACTGACTGAGACTAAATGACTGACTGCTTGACTGACTGGCTGAAGGACTAACTGACTGACTGAGTGACTGACTGACTGAAATGACTGACTGAGACTGAATGACTGAGTGCTTGACTGATTGACTGTCAGACTGACTGACTGACTTCGCAAAAGGGAAAAATAAAAAAAAAAGAATTATAAAATTAGAAAAAAATATTTGCATTTAAGATTTCCTTTCCGGCCGGGACTCGAACCCAGTACCACGCGCTAGGAACCCAACGGTCTAGCCATTAGGCTATCGGAGCTCTGTCGATGGAAGTCTTAAATATAATAAAAACAAAAAATGCACCTTGGTAATTATTGATTCAAACACTTTGAAATTTACAGGTCGAATAATTAAACTGACTCAGAATTTTTCTTCCTACATAAATAATCAATATTTGCAAAAGAGAAAAATTAAAAAAAAAAGAAGAAGAAATTTCAAATTAGAAACTAAAAGTATACATTGAAGATTTTCGTTCGGGCTGGGACTCGAACCCAGGGCCACTCGCTTGGAAGCCTAACACTCTAGCCATTAGTCTATGGGAGCTCTGTCGGTGGGAGTTTTAAATATAATAAAAACAAAAAATGCACCTTGGTAATTGTTTATTTAAACACTTTGAAATCTTTGTGTCGAAAAATTAAACTGACTCAGAATTTTCTTCCCTACATAAATAATCAATAATTGCAAAGGAAAGAATTTGAAAGAAAAAAGAATTTTCAAATTAGAAAAGAAATATATACATTGAAGATATTCGCTCCGGCTGGGACTCGAACCCAGGCCACTCGCTTGGAAGACCAGCGGTCTAGCCATTAGGCTATCGGAGTTCTGTCGAGCGGAGTCTTACTGCCTGACTGATACTGCCTGACTGACAGACTGACTCACTGACTGACTGATACTGACTGACTGACTCACTGACTGACCGAGACTGACTGACTAACTGCCTGACTGACTGAGACTGGACTGACTGACTGACTGACTGACTGACTGACTGACTAACTGACTGACTGAGACTGACTGACTGACTGCTTGACTCTCTGACTGGCTATTTCACTGACTGACTGAATGACTAAATGACTGACTGACACTGACTGACTGACTGCTTGACTACCTGACTGACTGCTTGACTGACTAACTGACTGGACAGGACTGACCGACTGACTGACTGACAGACTGACTGAATAAGGATGACTGACAGACTGACTGCATAAGGCTGACTGACTGACTGACTGACAGACTGACTGAATAAGGCTGACCGACTGACTGACTGCCTGACTGACTGACTGACTGACTGACTGACCGAGACTGACTGACTGACTGACTGAGACTGGACTGGACTGACTGACTGACTGACTGACTGAGACTGACTGACTGCTTTAGTGACTAACTGACTGCACAGGACTGACCGACTGACTGACTGACTGACTGCCTGACTGACTGACTGACTGAATGACTGACTGACTGAGACTAAATGACTGACTGCTTGATTGACTGGCTGAAGGACTAACTGACTGACTGAGTGACTGACTGACTGGACTGACTGACTGAGACTGAATGACTGAGTGCTTGGCTGATTGACTGTCAGACTGACTGACTGACTTCGCAAAAGGGAAAAAAAAAAAAAAAAGAATTATAAAATTAGAAAAAATCATTTGCATTTAAGATTTCCTTTCCGGCCGGGACTCGAACCCAGTACCACGCGCTAGGAACCCAACGGTCTAGCCATTAGGCTATCGGAGTTCTGTCGATGGAAGTCTTAAATATAATAAAAACAAAAAATGCACCTTGGTAATTATTGATTCAAACACTTTGAAATTTACAGGTCGAATAATTAAACTGACTCAGAATTTTTCTTCCTACATAATTAATCAATATTTGCAAAAGAGAAAAATTAAAAAAAAAGAAGAAGAAATTTCAAATTAGAAACTAAAAGTATACATTGAAGATTTTCGTTCAGGCTGGGACTCGAACCCAGGGCCACTCGCTTGGAAGCCTAACACTCTAGCCATTAGTCTATGGGAGCTCTGTCGGTGGGAGTTTTAAATATAATAAAAACAAAAAATGCACCTTGGTAATTGTTTATTTAAACACTTTGAAATCTTCGTGTCGAAAAATTAAACTGACTCAGAATTTTCTTCCCTACATAAATAATCAATAATTGCAAAGGAAAGAAATTGAAAAAAAAAAAGAATTTTCAAATTAGAAAAGAAATATATACATTGAAGATATTCGCTCCGGCTGGGACTCGAACCCAGGCCACTCGCTTGGAAGACCAGCGGTCTAGCCATTAGGCTATCGGAGTTCTGTCGAGCGGAGTCTTACTGCCTGACTGATACTGCCTGACTGACAGACTGACTCACTGACTGACTGATACTGACTGACTGACTCACTGACTGACCGAGACTGACTGACTAACTGCCTGACTGACTGAGACTGGACTGACTGACTGACTGACTAACTGACTGACTGAGACTGAGTGACTGAGACTGACTGACTGACTGCTTGACTCTCTGACTGGCTATTTCACTGACTGACTGAATGACTAAATGACTGACTGACACTGACTGACTGACTGCTTGACTACCTGACTGACTGCTTGACTGACTAACTGATTGGACAGGACTGACCGACTGACTGACTGACAGACTGACTGAATAAGGATGACTGACAGACTGACTGAATAAGGCTGACTGACTGACTGACTGACAGACTGACTGAATAAGGCTGACCGACTGTCTGACTGCCTGACTGACTGACTGACTGAATGACTGACTGACTGACTGACCGAGACTGACTGACTGACTGACTGAGACTGGACTGGACTGACTGACTGACTGACTGACTGCTTTAGTGACTAACTGACTGCACAGGACTGACCGACTGACTGACTGACTGACTGCCTGACTGACTGACTGACTGAATGACTGACTGACTGAGACTAAATGACTGACTGCTTGACTGACTGGCTGAAGGACTAACTGACTGACTGAGTGACTGACTGACTGGACTGACTGACTGAGATTGAATGACTGAGTGCTTGACTGATTGACTGTCAGACTGACTGACTGACTTCGCAAAAGGGAAAAATAAAAAAAAAGAATTATAAAATTAGAAAAAAATATTTGCATTTAAGATTTCCTTTCCGGCTGGGATTTGAACCCAGGGCGACACTCATGGAAGCCCAACGCTCTCGCCAATATACTATCGGATCTCTGTTGATCGGTGTCTTAATTATAATAAAAACAAAAAATGCACCTTAGTAATTATTGATCTAAAATCTTTGAAATCTAAAGGTCGAATGATTAAACTTACTCAGAATTTTCTTCCGTACATAAATAATCCATATTTGCAAAAGAAAGAAATTGAAAAAAAAAAGAATCTTAAAATTAGAAGAGAAATATATACATGGAAGATTTTCGTTCCGGCCGGGACTCGAACCCAGTACCACGCGCTTGGAACCCAACGGTCTAGCCATTAGGCTATCGGAGCTCTGTCGATGGAAGTCTTAAATATCATAAAAACAAAAAATGCACCTTGGTAATTATTGATTCAAACACTTTGAAATTTACAGGTCGAATAATTAAACTGACTCAGAATTTTTCTCCCTACATAAATAATCAATATTCACAAAAGAGAAAAATTAAAAAAAAAGAAGAAGAAATTTCAAATTAGAAACTAAAAGTATACATTGAAGATTTTCGTTCAGGCTGGGACTCGAACCCGGGGCCACTCGCTTGGAAGCCTAACACTCTAGCCATTAGTCTATGGGAGCTCTGTCGGTGGGAGTTTTAAATATAATAAAAACAAAAAGTGCACCTTGGTAATTGTTTATTTAAACACTTTGAAATCTTCGTGTCGAAAAATTAAACTGACTCAGAATTTTCTTCCCTACATAAATAATCAATAATTGCAAAGGAAAGAAATTGAAAAAAAAGAATTTTCAAATTAGAAAAGAAATATATACATTGAAGATATTCGCTCCGGCTGGGACTCGAACCCAGGCCACTCGCTTGGAAGACCAGCGGTCTAGCCATTAGGCTATCGGAGTTCTGTCGAGCGGAGTCTTTCTGCCTGACTGATACTGCCTGACTGACAGACTGACTCACTGACTGACTGATACTGACTGACTGACTCACTGACTGACCGAGACTGACTGACTAACTGCCTGACTGACTGAGAATGGACTGACTGACTGACTGACTGACTGACTGACTAACTGACTGACTGAGACTGACTGACTGACTGCTTGACTCTCTGACTGGCTATTTCACTGACTGACTGAATGACTAAATGACTGACTGACACTGACTGACTGACTGCTTGACTACCTGACTGACTGCTTGACTGACTAACTGACTGGACAGGACTGACCGACTGACTGACTGACAGACTGACTGAATAAGGATGACTGACAGACTGACTGAATAAGGCTGACTGACTGACTGACTGACTGAATAAGGCTGACCGACTGACTGACTGCCTGACTGACTGACTGACTGAATGACTGACTGACTGACTGACTGAGACTGGACTGGACTGACTGACTGACTGACTGACTGAGACTGACTGACTGCTTTAGTGACTAACTGACTGCACAGGACTGACCGACTGACTGACTGACTGACTGCCTGACTGACTGACTGACTGAATGACTGACTGACTGAGACTAAATGACTGACTGCTTGACTGACTGGCTGAAGGACTAACTGACTGACTGAGTGACTGACTGACTGGACTGACTGACTGAGATTGAATGACTGAGTGCTTGACTGATTGACTGTCAGACTGACTGACTGACTTCGCAAAAGGGAAAAATAAAAAAAAAGAATTATAAAATTAGAAAAAAATATTTGCATTTAAGATTTCCTTTCCGGCTGGGATTTGAACCCAGGGCGACACTCATGGAAGCCCAACGCTCTCGCCAATATACTATCGGATCTCTGTTGATTGGTGTCTTAATTATAATAAAAACAAAAAATGCACCTTAGTAATTATTGATCTAAAATCTTTGAAATCTAAAGGTCGAATGATTAAACTGACTCAGAATTTTCTTCCGTACATAAATAATCCATATTTGCAAAAGAAAGAAATTGAAAAAAAAAAGAATCTTCAAATTAGAAGAGAAATATATACATGGAAGATTTTCGTTCCGGCCGGGACTCGAACCCAGTACCACGCGCTTGGAACCCCACGGTCTAGCCATTAGGCTATCGGAGCTCTGTCGATGGAAGTCTTAAATATAATAAAAACAAAAAATGCACCTTGGTAATTATTGATTCAAACACTTTGAAATTTACAGGTCGAATAATTAAACTGACTCAGAATTTTTCTCCCTACATAAATAATCAATATTCACAAAAGAGAAAAATTAAAAAAAAAGAAGAAGAAATTTCAAATTAGAAACTAAAAGTATACATTGAAGATTTTCGTTCAGGCTGGGACTCGAACCCAGGGCCACTCGCTTGGAAGCCTAACACTCTAGCCATTAGTCTATGGGAGCTCTGTCGGTGGGAGTTTTAAATATAATAAAAACAAAAAATGCACCTTGGTAATTGTTTATTTAAACACTTTGAAATCTTCGTGTCGAAAAATTAAACTGACTCAGAATTATCTTCCCTACATAAATAATCAATAATTGCAAAGGAAAGAAATTGAAAAAAAAAGAATTTTCAAATTAGAAAAGAAATATATACATTGAAGATATTCGCTCCGGCTGGGACTCGAACCCAGGCCACTCGCTTGGAAGACCAGCGGTCTAGCCATTAGGCTATCGGAGTTCTGTCGAGCGGAGTCTTACTGCCTGACTGATACTGCCTGACTGACAGACTGACTCACTGACTGACTGATACTGACTGACTGACTCACTGACTGACCGAGACTGACTGACTAACTGCCTGACTGACTGAGACTGGACTGACTGACTGACTGACTAACTGACTGACTGAGACTGACTGACTGACTGCTTGACTCTCTGACTGGCTATTTCACTGACTGACTGAATGACTAAATGACTGACTGACACTGACTGACTGACTGCTTGACTACCTGACTGACTGCTTGACTGACTAACTGACTGGACAGGACTGACCGACTGACTGACTGACAGACTGACTGAATAAGGATGACTGACAGACTGACTGAATAAGGCTAACTGACTGACTGACAGACTGACTGAATAAGGCTGACCGACTGACTGACTGCCTGACTGACTGACTGACTGAATGACTGACTGACTGACTGACCGAGACTGACTGACTGACTGACTGAGACTGGACTGGACTGACTGACTGACTGACTGACTGCTTTAGTGACTAACTGACTGCACAGGACTGACCGACTGACTGACAGACTGACTGCCTGACTGACTGACTGACTGAATGACTGACTGACTGAGACTAAATGACTGACTGCTTGACTGACTGGCTGAAGGACTAACTGACTGACTGAGTGACTGACTGACTGGACTGACTGACTGACTTCGCAAAAGGGAAAAATAAAAAAAAAGAATTATAAAATTAGAAAAAAATATTTGCATTTAAGATTTCCTTTCCGGCTGGGATTTGAACCCAGGGCGACACTCATGGAAGCCCAACGCTCTCGCCAATATACTATCGGATCTCTGTTGATCGGTGTCTTAATTATAATAAAAACAAAAAATGCACCTTAGTAATTATTGATCTAAAATCTTTGAAATCTAAAGGTCGAATGATTAAACTGACTCAGAATTTTCTTCCGTACATAAATAATCCATATTTGCAAAAGAAAGAAATTGAAAAAAAAAGAATCTTCAAATTAGAAGAGAAATATATACATGGAAGATTTTCGTTCCGGCCGGGACTCGAACCCAGTACCACGCGCTTGGAACCCAACGGTCTAGCCATTAGGCTATCGGAGCTCTGTCGATGGAAGTCTTAAATATAATAAAAACAAAAAATGCACCTTGGTAATTATTGATTCAAACACTTTGAAATTTACAGGTCGAATAATTAAACTGACTCAGAATTTTTCTCCCTACATAAATAATCAATATTCACAAAAGAGAAAATTAAAAAAAAAGAAGAAGAAATTTCAAATTAGAAACTAAAAGTATACATTGAAGATTTTCGTTCAGGCTGGGACTCGAACCCAGGGCCACTCTCTTGGAAGCCTAACACTCTAGCCATTAGTCTATGGGAGCTCTGTCGGTGGGAGTTTTAAATATAATAAAAACAAAAAATGCACCTTGGTAATTGTTTATTTAAACACTTTGAAATCTTCGCGTCGAAAAATTAAACTGACTCAGAATTTTCTTCCCTACATAAATAATCAATAATTGCAAAGGAAAGAAATTGAAAAAAAAAGAATTTTCAAATTAGAAAAGAAATATATACATTGAAGATATTCGCTCCGGCTGGGACTCGAACCCAGGCCACTCGCTTGGAAGACCAGCGGTCTAGCCATTAGGCTATCGGAGTTCTGTCGAGCGGAGTCTTACTGCCTGACTGATACTGCCTGACTGACAGACTGACTCACTGACTGACTGATACTGACTGACTGACTCACTGACTGACCGAGACTGACTGACTAACTGCCTGACTGACTGAGACTGGACTGACTGACTGACTGACTAACTGACTGACTGAGACTGACTGACTGAGACTGACTGACTGACTGCTTGACTCTCTGTCTGGCTATTTCACTGACTGACTGAATGACTAAATGACTGACTGACACTGACTGACTGACTGCTTGACTACCTGACTGACTGCTTGACTGACTAACTGACTGGACAGGACTGACCGACTGTCTGACTGACAGACTGACTGAATAAGGATGACTGACAGACTGACTGAATAAGGCTGACTGACTGACTGACTGACAGACTGACTGAATAAGGCTGACCGACTGACTGACTGCCTGACTGACTGACTGACTGAATGACTGACTGACTGACTGACCGAGACTGACTGACTGACTGACTGAGACTGGACTGGACTGACTGACTGACTGACTGACTGCTTTAGTGACTAACTGACTGCACAGGACTGACCGACTGACTGACAGACTGACTGCCTGACTGACTGACTGACTGAATGACTGACTGACTGAGACTAAATGACTGACTGCTTGACTGACTGGCTGAAGGACTAACTGACTGACTGAGTGACTGACTGACTGGACTGACTGACTGAGATTGAATGACTGAGTGCTTGACTGATTGACTGTCAGACTGACTGACTGACTTCGCAAAAGGGAAAAATAAAAAAAAAGAATTATAAAATTAGAAAAAAATATTTGCATTTAAGATTTCCTTTCCGGCTGGGATTTGAACCCAGGGCGACACTCATGGAAGCCCAACGCTCTCGCCAATATACTATCGGATCTCTGTTGATCGGTGTCTTAATTATAATAAAAACAAAAAATGCACCTTAGTAATTATTGATCTAAAATCTTTGAAATCTAAAGGTCGAATGATTAAACTGACTCAGAATTTTCTTCCGTACATAAATAATCCATATTTGCAAAAGAAAGAAATTGAAAAAAAAAAGAATCTTCAAATTAGAAGAGAAATATATACATGGAAGATTTTCGTTCCGGCCGGGACTCGAACCCAGTACCACTCGCTTGGAACCCAACGGTCTAGCCATTAGGCTATCGGAGCTCTGTCGATGGAAGTCTTAAATATAATAAAAACAAAAAATGCACCTTGGTAATTATTGATTCAAACACTTTGAAATTTACAGGTCGAATAATTAAACTGACTCAGAATTTTTCTCCCTACATAAATAATCAATATTCACAAAAGAGAAAATTAAAAAAAAAAAAAAAGAAGAAATTTCAAATTAGAAACTAAAAGTATACATTGAAGATTTTCGTTCAGGCTGGGACTCGAACCCAGGGCCACTCTCTTGGAAGCCTAACACTCTAGCCATTAGTCTATGGGAGCTCTGTCGGTGGGAGTTTTAAATATAATAAAAACAAAAAATGCACCTTGGTAATTGTTTATTTAAACACTTTGAAATCTTCGTGTCGAAAAATTAAACTGACTCAGAATTTTCTTCCCTACATAAATAATCAATAATTGCAAAGGAAAGAAATTGGAAAAAAAAGAATTTTCAAATTAGAAAAGAAATATATACATTGAAGATATTCGCTCCGGCTGGGACTCGAACCCAGGCCACTCGCTTGGAAGACCAGCGGTCTAGCCATTAGGCTATCGGAGTTCTGTCGAGCGGAGTCTTACTGCCTGACTGATACTGCCTGACTGACAGACTGACTCACTGACTGACTGATACTGACTGACTGACTCACTGACTGACCGAGACTGACTGACTAACTGCCTGACTGACTGAGACTGGACTGACTGACTGACTGACTAACTGACTGACTGAGACTGACTGACTGAGACTGACTGACTGACTGCTTGACTCTCTGTCTGGCTATTTCACTGACTGACTGAATGACTAAATGACTGACTGACACTGACTGACTGACTGCTTGACTACCTGACTGACTGCTTGACTGACTAACTGACTGGACAGGACTGACCGACTGACTGACTGACAGACTGACTGAATAAGGATGACTGACAGACTGACTGAATAAGGCTGACTGACTGACTGACTGACTGAATAAGGCTGACCGACTGACTGACTGCCTGACTGACTGACTGACTGAATGACTGACTGACTGACTGACTGAGACTGGACTGGACTGACTGACTGACTGACTGACTGAGACTGACTGACTGCTTTAGTGAATAACTGACTGCACAGGACTGACCGACTGACTGACTGACTGACTGCCTGACTGACTGACTGACTGAATGACTGACTGACTGAGACTAAATGACTGACTGCTTGACTGACTGGCTGAAGGACTAACTGACTGACTGAGTGACTGACTGACTGGACTGACTGACTGAGATTGAATGACTGAGTGCTTGACTGATTGACTGTCAGACTGACTGACTGACTTCGCAAAAGGGAAAAATAAAAAAAAAGAATTATAAAATTAGAAAAAAATATTTGCATTTAAAATTTCCTTTCCGGCTGGGATTTGAACCCAGGGCGACACTCATGGAAGCCCAACGCTCTCGCCAATATACTATCGGATCTCTGTTGATCGGTGTCTTAATTATAATAAAAACAAAAAATGCACCTTAGTAATTATTGATCTAAAATCTTTGAAATCTAAAGGTCGAATGATTAAACTGACTCAGAATTTTCTTCCGTACATAAATAATCCATATTTGCAAAAGAAAGAAATTGAAAAAAAAAAGAATCTTCAAATTAGAAGAGAAATATATACATGGAAGATTTTCGTTCCGGCCGGGACTCGAACCCAGTACCACGCGCTTGGAACCCAACGGTCTAGCCATTAGGCTATCGGAGCTCTGTCGATAGAAGTCTTAAATATAATAAAAACAAAAAATGCACCTTGGTAATTATTGATTCAAACACTTTGAAATTTACAGGTCGAATAATTAAACTGACTCAGAATTTTTCTCCCTACATAAATAATCAATATTCACAAAAGAGAAAAATTAAAAAAAAAGAAGAAGAAATTTCAAATTAGAAACTAAAAGTATACATTGAAGATTTTCGTTCAGGCTGGGACTCGAACCCAGGGCCACTCGCTTGGAAGCCTAACACTCTAGCCATTAGTCTATGGGAGCTCTGTCGGTGGGAGTTTTAAATATAATAAAAACAAAAAATGCACCTTGGTAATTGTTTATTTAAACACTTTGAAATCTTCGTGTCGAAAAATTAAACTGACTCAGAATTTTCTTCCCTACATAAATAATCAATAATTGCAAAGGAAAGAAATTGAAAAAAAAAGAATTTTCAAATTAGAAAAGAAATATATACATTGAAGATATTCGCTCCGGCTGGGACTCGAACCCAGGCCACTCGCTTGGAAGACCAGCGGTCTAGCCATTAGGCTATCGGAGTTCTGTCGAGCGGAGTCTTACTGCCTGACTGATACTGCCTGACTGACAGACTGACTCACTGACTGACTGATACTGACTGACTGACTCACTGACTGACCGAGACTGACTGACTAACTGCCTGACTGACTGAGACTGGACTGACTGACTGACTGACTAACTGACTGACTGAGACTGACTGACTGAGACTGACTGACTGACTGCTTGACTCTCTGACTGGCTATTTCACTGACTGACTGAATGACTAAATGACTGACTGACACTGACTGACTGACTGCTTGACTACCTGACTGACTGCTTGACTGACTAACTGACTGGACAGGACTGACCGACTGACTGACTGACAGACTGACTGAATAAGGATGACTGACAGACTGACTGAATAAGGCTGACTGACTGACTGACTGACAGACTGACTGAATAAGGCTGACCGACTGACTGACTGCCTGACTGACTGACTGAATGACTGACTGACTGACTGACCGAGACTGACTGACTGACTGACTGAGACTGGACTGGACTGACTGAGACTGGACTGGACTGACTGCTTTAGTGACTAACTGACTGCACAGGACTGACCGACTGACTGACTGACTGACTGCCTGACTGACTGACTGACTGAATGACTGACTGACTGAGACTAAATGACTGACTGCTTGACTGACTGGCTGAAGGACTAACTGACTGACTGAGTGACTGACTGACTGGACTGACTGACTGAGATTGAATGACTGAGTGCTTGACTGATTGACTGTCAGACTGACTGACTGACTTCGAAAAGGGAAAAATAAAAAAAAAGAATTATAAAATTAGAAAAAAATATTTGCATTTAAGATTTCCTTTCCGGCTGGGATTTGAACCCAGGGCGACACTCATGGAAGCCCAACGCTCTCGCCAATATACTATCGGATCTCTGTTGATCGGTGTCTTAATTATAATAAAAACAAAAAATGCACCTTAGTAATTATTGATCTAAAATCTTTGAAATCTAAAGGTCGAATGATTAAACTGACTCAGAATTTTCTTCCGTACATAAATAATCCATATTTGCAAAAGAAAGAAATTGAAAAAAAAAGAATCTTCAAATTAGAAGAGAAATATATACATGGAAGATTTTCGTTCCGGCCGGGACTCGAACCCAGTACCACGCGCTTGGAACCCAACGGTCTAGCCATTAGGCTATCGGAGCTCTGGCGATGGAAGTCTTAAATATAATAAAAACAAAAAATGCACCTTGGTAATTATTGATTCAAACACTTTGAAATTTACAGGTCGAATAATTAAACTGACTCAGAATTTTTCTCCCTACATAAATAATCAATATTCACAAAAGAGAAAAATTAAAAAAAAAGAAGAAGAAATTTCAAATTAGAAACTAAAAGTATACATTGAAGATTTTCGTTCTGGCTGGGACTCGAACCCAGGGCCACTCGCTTGGAAGCCTAACACTCTAGCCATTAGTCTATGGGAGCTCTGTCGGTGGGAGTTTTAAATATAATAAAAACAAAAAATGCACCTTGGTAATTGTTTATTTAAACACTTTGAAATCTTCGTGTCGAAAAATTAAACTGACTCAGAATTTTCTTCCCTACATAAATAATCAATAATTGCAAAGGAAAGAAATTGAAAAAAAAAGAATTTTCAAATTAGAAAAGAAATATATACTTTGAAGATATTCGCTCCGGCTGGGACTCGAACCCAGGCCACTCGCTTGGAAGACCAGCGGTCTAGCCATTAGGCTATCGGAGTTCTGTCGAGCGGAGTCTTACTGCCTGACTGATACTGCCTGACTGACAGACTGACTCACTGACTGACTGATACTGACTGACTGACTCACTGACTGACCGAGACTGACTGACTAACTGCCTGACTGACTGAGACTGGACTGACTGACTGACTGACTAACTGACTGACTGAGACTGACTGACTGAGACTGACTGACTGACTGCTTGACTCTCTGACTGGCTATTTCACTGACTGACTGAATGACTAAATGACTGACTGACACTGACTGACTGACTGCTTGACTACCTGACTGACTGCTTGACTGACTAACTGACTGGACAGGACTGACCGACTGACTGACTGACAGACTGACTGAATAAGGATGACTGACAGACTGACTGAATAAGGCTGACTGACTGACTGACTGACAGACTGACTGAATAAGGCTGACCGACTGACTGACTGCCTGACTGACTGACTGACTGAATGACTGACTGACTGACTGACCGAGACTGACTGACTGACTGACTGAGACTGGACTGGACTGACTGACTGACTGACTGACTGCTTTAGTGAGTAACTGACTGCACAGGACTGACCGACTGACTGACTGACTGACTGCCTGACTGACTGACTGACTGAATGACTGACTGACTGAGACTAAATGACTGACTGCTTGACTGACTGGCTGAAGGACTAACTGACTGACTGAGTGACTGAGTGACTGGACTGACTGACTGAGATTGAATGACTGAGTGCTTGACTGATTGACTGTCAGACTGACTGACTGACTTCGCAAAAGGGAAAAATAAAAAAAAAGAATTATAAAATTAGAAAAAAATATTTGCATTTAAGATTTCCTTTCCGGCTGGGATTTGAACCCAGGGCGACACTCATGGAAGCCCAACGCTCTCGCCAATATACTATCGGATCTCTGTTGATTGGTGTCTTAATTATAATAAAAACAAAAAATGCACCTTAGTAATTATTGATCTAAAATCTTTGAAATCTAAAGGTCGAATGATTAAACTGACTCAGAATTTTCTTCCGTACATAAATAATCCATATTTGCAAAAGAAAGAAATTGAAAAAAAAAAGAATCTTCAAATTAGAAGAGAAATATATACATGGAAGATCTTCGTTCCGGCCGGGACTCGAACCCAGTACCACGCGCTTGGAACCCAACGGTCTAGCCATTAGGCTATCGGAGCTCTGTCGATGGAAGTCTTAAATATAATAAAAACAAAAAATGCACCTTGGTAATTATTGATTCAAACACTTTGAAATTTACAGGTCGAATAATTAAACTGACTCAGAATTTTTCTCCCTACATAAATAATCAATATTCACAAAAGAGAAAAATTAAAAAAAAAGAAGAAGAAATTTCAAATTAGAAACTAAAAGTATACATTGAAGATTTTCGTTCAGGCTGGGACTCGAACCCAGGGCCACTCGCTTGGAAGCCTAACACTCTAGCCATTAGTCTATGGGAGCTCTGTCGGTGGGAGTTTTAAATATAATAAAAACAAAAAATGCACCTTGGTAATTGTTTATTTAAACACTTTGAAATCTTCGTGTCGAAAAATTAAACTGACTCAGAATTATCTTCCCTACATAAATAATCAATAATTGCAAAGGAAAGAAATTGAAAAAAAAAGAATTTTCAAATTAGAAAAGAAATATATACATTGAAGATATTCGCTCCGGCTGGGACTCGAACCCAGGCCACTCGCTTGGAAGACCAGCGGTCTAGCCATTAGGCTATCGGAGTTCTGTCGAGCGGAGTCTTACTGCCTCACTGATACTGCCTGACTGACAGACTGACTCACTGACTGACTGATACTGACTGACTGACTCACTGACTGACCGAGACTGACTGACTAACTGCCTGACTGACTGAGACTGGACTGACTGACTGACTGACTAACTGACTGACTGAGACTGACTGACTGACTGCTTGACTCTCTGACTGGCTATTTCACTGACTGACTGAATGACTAAATGACTGACTGACACTGACTGACTGACTGCTTGACTACCTGACTGACTGCTTGACTGACTAACTGACTGGACAGGACTGACCGACTGACTGACTGACAGACTGACTGAATAAGGATGACTGACAGACTGACTGAATAAGGCTGACTGACTGACTGACAGACTGACTGAATAAGGCTGACCGACTGACTGACTGCCTGACTGACTGACTGACTGAATGACTGACTGACTGACTGACCGAGACTGACTGACTGACTGACTGAGACTGGACTGGACTGACTGACTGACTGACTGACTGCTTTAGTGACTAACTGACTGCACAGGACTGACCGACTGACTGACAGACTGACTGCCTGACTGACTGACTGACTGAATGACTGACTGACTGAGACTAAATGACTGACTGCTTGACTGACTGGCTGAAGGACTAACTGACTGACTGAGTGACTGACTGACTGGACTGACTGACTGACTTCGCAAAAGGGAAAAATAAAAAAAAAGAATTATAAAATTAGAAAAAAATATTTGCATTTAAGATTTCCTTTCCGGCTGGGATTTGAACCCAGGGCGACACTCATGGAAGCCCAACGCTCTCGCCAATATACTATCGGATCTCTGTTGATCGGTGTCTTAATTATAATAAAAACAAAAAATGCACCTTAGTAATTATTGATCTAAAATCTTTGAAATCTAAAGGTCGAATGATTAAACTGACTCAGAATTTTCTTCCGTACATAAATAATCCATATTTGCAAAAGAAAGAAATTGAAAAAAAAAGAATCTTCAAATTAGAAGAGAAATATATACATGGAAGATTTTCGTTCCGGCCGGGACTCGAACCCAGTACCACGCGCTTGGAACCCAACGGTCTAGCCATTAGGCTATCGGAGCTCTGTCGATGGAAGTCTTAAATATAATAAAAACAAAAAATGCACCTTGGTAATTATTGATTCAAACACTTTGAAATTTACAGGTCGAATAATTAAACTGACTCAGAATTTTTCTCCCTACATAAATAATCAATATTCACAAAAGAGAAAATTAAAAAAAAAGAAGAAGAAATTTCAAATTAGAAACTAAAAGTATACATTGAAGATTTTCGTTCAGGCTGGGACTCGAACCCAGGGCCACTCTCTTGGAAGCCTAACACTCTAGCCATTAGTCTATGGGAGCTCTGTCGGTGGGAGTTTTAAATATAATAAAAACAAAAAATGCACCTTGGTAATTGTTTATTTAAACACTTTGAAATCTTCGCGTCGAAAAATTAAACTGACTCAGAATTTTCTTCCCTACATAAATAATCAATAATTGCAAAGGAAAGAAATTGAAAAAAAAAGAATTTTCAAATTAGAAAAGAAATATATACATTGAAGATATTCGCTCCGGCTGGGACTCGAACCCAGGCCACTCGCTTGGAAGACCAGCGGTCTAGCCATTAGGCTATCGGAGTTCTGTCGAGCGGAGTCTTACTGCCTGACTGATACTGCCTGACTGACAGACTGACTCACTGACTGACTGATACTGACTGACTGACTCACTGACTGACCGAGACTGACTGACTAACTGCCTGACTGACTGAGACTGGACTGACTGACTGACTGACTAACTGACTGACTGAGACTGACTGACTGAGACTGACTGACTGACTGCTTGACTCTCTGTCTGGCTATTTCACTGACTGACTGAATGACTAAATGACTGACTGACACTGACTGACTGACTGCTTGACTACCTGACTGACTGCTTGACTGACTAACTGACTGGACAGGACTGACCGACTGTCTGACTGACAGACTGACTGAATAAGGATGACTGACAGACTGACTGAATAAGGCTGACTGACTGACTGACTGACAGACTGACTGAATAAGGCTGACCGACTGACTGACTGCCTGACTGACTGACTGACTGAATGACTGACTGACTGACTGACCGAGACTGACTGACTGACTGACTGAGACTGGACTGGACTGACTGACTGACTGACTGACTGCTTTAGTGACTAACTGACTGCACAGGACTGACCGACTGACTGACAGACTGACTGCCTGACTGACTGACTGACTGAATGACTGACTGACTGAGACTAAATGACTGACTGCTTGACTGACTGGCTGAAGGACTAACTGACTGACTGAGTGACTGACTGACTGGACTGACTGACTGAGATTGAATGACTGAGTGCTTGACTGATTGACTGTCAGACTGACTGACTGACTTCGCAAAAGGGAAAAATAAAAAAAAAGAATTATAAAATTAGAAAAAAACTTTTTGCATTTAAGATTTCCTTTCCGGCTGGGATTTGAACCCAGGGCGACACTCATGGAAGCCCAACGCTCTCGCCAATATACTATCGGATCTCTGTTGATCGGTGTCTTAATTATAATAAAAACAAAAAATGCACCTTAGTAATTATTGATCTAAAATCTTTGAAATCTAAAGGTCGAATGATTAAACTGACTCAGAATTTTCTTCCGTACATAAATAATCCATATTTGCAAAAGAAAGAAATTGAAAAAAAAAAGAATCTTCAAATTAGAAGAGAAATATATACATGGAAGATTTTCGTTCCGGCCGGGACTCGAACCCAGTACCACTCGCTTGGAACCCAACGGTCTAGCCATTAGGCTATCGGAGCTCTGTCGATGGAAGTCTTAAATATAATAAAAACAAAAAATGCACCTTGGTAATTATTGATTCAAACACTTTGAAATTTACAGGTCGAATAATTAAACTGACTCAGAATTTTTCTCCCTACATAAATAATCAATATTCACAAAAGAGAAAATTAAAAAAAAAAAAGAAGAAATTTCAAATTAGAAACTAAAAGTATACATTGAAGATTTTCGTTCAGGCTGGGACTCGAACCCAGGGCCACTCTCTTGGAAGCCTAACACTCTAGCCATTAGTCTATGGGAGCTCTGTCGGTGGGAGTTTTAAATATAATAAAAACAAAAAATGCACCTTGGTAATTGTTTATTTAAACACTTTGAAATCTTCGTGTCGAAAAATTAAACTGACTCAGAATTTTCTTCCCTACATAAATAATCAATAATTGCAAAGGAAAGAAATTGGAAAAAAAAGAATTTTCAAATTAGAAAAGAAATATATACATTGAAGATATTCGCTCCGGCTGGGACTCGAACCCAGGCCACTCGCTTGGAAGACCAGCGGTCTAGCCATTAGGCTATCGGAGTTCTGTCGAGCGGAGTCTTACTGCCTGACTGATACTGCCTGACTGACAGACTGACTCACTGACTGACTGATACTGACTGACTGACTCACTGACTGACCGAGACTGACTGACTAACTGCCTGACTGACTGAGACTGGACTGACTGACTGACTGACTAACTGACTGACTGAGACTGACTGACTGAGACTGACTGACTGACTGCTTGACTCTCTGTCTGGCTATTTCACTGACTGACTGAATGACTAAATGACTGACTGACACTGACTGACTGACTGCTTGACTACCTGACTGACTGCTTGACTGACTAACTGACTGGACAGGACTGACCGACTGACTGACTGACAGACTGACTGAATAAGGATGACTGACAGACTGACTGAATAAGGCTGACTGACTGACTGACTGACAGACTGACTGAATAAGGCTGACCGACTGACTGACTGCCTGACTGACTGACTGACTGAATGACTGACTGACTGACTGACCGAGACTGACTGACTGACTGACTGAGACTGGACTGGACTGACTGACTGACTGACTGACTGCTTTAGTGACTAACTGACTGCACAGGACTGACCGACTGACTGACTGACTGACTGCCTGACTGACTGACTGACTGAATGACTGACTGACTGAGACTAAATGACTGACTGCTTGACTGACTGGCTGAAGGACTAACTGACTGACTGAGTGACTGACTGACTGGACTGACTGACTGAGATTGAATGACTGAGTGCTTGACTGATTGACTGTCAGACTGACTGACTGACTTCGCAAAAGGGAAAAATAAAAAAAAAGAATTATAAAATTAGAAAAAAATATTTGCATTTAAGATTTCCTTTCCGGCTGGGATTTGAACCCAGGGCGACACTCATGGAAGCCCAACGCTCTCGCCAATATACTATCGGATCTCTGTTGATCGGTGTCTTAATTATAATAAAAACAAAAAATGCACCTTAGTAATTATTGATCTAAAATCTTTGAAATCTAAAGGTCGAATGATTAAACTGACTCAGAATTTTCTTCCGTACATAAATAATCCATATTTGCAAAAGAAAGAAATTGAAAAAAAAAAGAATCTTCAAATTAGAAGAGAAATATATACATGGAAGATTTTCGTTCCGGCCGGGACTCGAACCCAGTACCACGCGCTTGGAACCCAACGGTCTAGCCATTAGGCTATCGGAGCTCTGTCGATGGAAGTCTTAAATAAATTAAAAACAAAAAATGCACCTTGGTAATTATTGATTCAAACACTTTGAAATTTACAGGTCGAATAATTAAACTGACTCAGAATTTTTCTCCCTACATAAATAATCAATATTCACAAAAGAGAAAAATTAAAAAAAAAAGAAGAAGAAATTTCAAATTAGAAACTAAAAGTATACATTGAATATTTTCGTTCAGGCTGGGACTCGAACCCAGGGCCACTCGCTTGGAAGCCTAACACTCTAGCCATTAGTCTATGGGAGCTCTGTCGGTGGGAGTTTTAAATATAATAAAATCAAAAAATGCACCTTGGTAATTGTTTATTTAAACACTTTGAAATCTTCGTGTCGAAAAATTAAACTGACTCAGAATTTTCTTCCCTACATAAATAATCAATAATTGCAAAGGAAAGAAATTGAAAAAAAAAAGAATTTTCAAATTAGAAAAGAAATATATACATTGAAGATATTCGCTCCGGCTGGGACTCGAACCCAGGCCACTCGCTTGGAAGACCAGCGGTCTAGCCATTAGGCTATCGGAGTTCTGTCGAGCGGAGTCTTACTGCCTGACTGATACTGCCTGACTGACAGACTGACTCACTGACTGACTGATACTGACTGACT
The DNA here is from genome assembly GCF_026930045.1 of Uloborus diversus. Classification (NCBI taxonomy): domain Eukaryota; kingdom Metazoa; phylum Arthropoda; class Arachnida; order Araneae; family Uloboridae; genus Uloborus; species Uloborus diversus. The sequence continues at coordinate 19,724 of NW_026558342.1, read as the reverse complement.
GACTCACTGACTGACCGAGACGGATTGACTAACTGCCTGACTGACTGAGACTGGACTGACTGACTGACTGACTGACTGACTGACTAACTGACTGACTGAGACTGACTGACTGACTGCTTGACTCTCTGACTGGCTATTTCACTGACTGACTGAATGACTAAATGACTGACTGACACTGACTGACTGACTGCTTGACTACCTGACTGACTGCTTGACTGACTAACTGACTGGACAGGACTGACCGACTGACTGACTGACAGACTGACTGAATAAGGATGACTGACAGACTGACTGAATAAGGCTGACTGACTGACTGACTGACAGACTGAGTGAATAAGGCTGACCGACTGACTGACTGCCTGACTGACTGACTGACTGAATGACTGACTGAATGACTGAATGAGACTGACTGACTGACTGACTGAGCCTGGACTGGACTGACTGACTGACTGCTTTAGTGACTAACTGACTGCACAGGACTGACCGACTGACTGACTGACTGACTGCCTGACTGACTGACTGACTGAATGACTGACTGACTGAGACTAAATGACTGACTGGCTGAAGGACTAACTGACTGACTGAGTGACTGACTGACTGGACTGACTGACTGAGACTGAATGACTGAGTGCTTGACTGATTGACTGTCAGACTGACTGACTGACTTCGCAAAAGGGAAAAATAAGAAAAAAGAATTATAAAATTAGAAAAAAGTATTTGCATTTAAGATTTCCTTTCCGGCCGGGACTCGAACCCAGTACCACGCGCTAGGAACCCAACGGTCTAGCCATTAGGCTATCGGAGCTCTGTCGATGGAAGTCTTAAATATAATAAAAACAAAAAATGCACCTTGGTAATTATTGATTCAAACACTTTGAAATTTACAGGTCGAATAATTAAACTGACTCAGAATTTTTCTCCCTACATAAATAATCAATATTCGCAAAAGAGAAAAATTAAAAAAAAAAGAAGAAGAAATTTCAAATTAGAAACTAAAAGTATACATTGAAGATTTTCGTTCAGGCTGGGACTCGAACCCAGGGCCACTCGCTTGGAAGCCTAACACTCTAGCCATTAGTCTATGGGAGCTCTGCCGCTGGGAGTTTTAAATATAATAAAAACAAAAAATGCACCTTGGTAATTGTTTATTTAAACACTTTGAAATCTTCGTGTCGAAAAATTAAACTGACTCAGAATTTTCTTACCTACATAAATAATCAATAATTGCAAAGGAAAGAAATTGAAAAAAAAAAGAATTTTCAAATTAGAAAAGAAATATATACATTGAAGATATTCGCTCCGGCTGGGACTCGAACCCAGGCCACTCGCTTGGAAGACCAGCGGTCTAGCCATTATGCTATCGGAGTTCTGTCGAGCGGAGTCTTACTGCCTGACTGATACTGCCTGACTGACAGACTGACTCACTGACTGACTGATACTGACTGACTGACTCACTGACTGACCGAGACTGACTGACTAACTGCCTGACTGACTGAGTCTGGACTGACTGACTGACTGACTGACTGACTAACTGACTGACTGAGACTGACTGACTGACTGCTTGACTCTCTGACTGGCTATTTCACTGACTGACTGAATGACTAAATGACTGACTGACACTGACTGACTGACTGCTTGACTACCTGACTGACTGCTTGACTGACTAACTGACTGGACAGGACTGACCGACTGACTGACTGAATAAGGATGACTGACAGACTGACTGAATAACGCTGACTGACTGACTGACTGACAGACTGACTGAATAAGGCTGACCGACTGACTGACTGCCTGACTGACTGACTGACTGAATGACTGACTGACTGACTGACCGAGACTGACTGACTGACTGACTGAGACTGGACTGGACTGACTGACTGACTGACTGAGACTGACTGACTGCTTTAGTGACTAACTGACTGCACAGGACTGACCGACTGACTGACTGACTGACTGCCTGACTGACTGACTGAATGACTGACTGACTGAGACTAAATGACTGACTGCTTGACTGACTGGCTGAAGGACTAACTGACTGACTGAGTGACTGACTGACTGAGACTGAATGACTGAGTGCTTGACTGATTGACTGTCAGACTGACTGACTGACTTCGCAAAAGGGAAAAATAAAAAAAAAGAATTATAAAATTAGAAAAAAATATTTGCATTTAAGATTTCCTTTCCGGCTGGGATTTGAACCCAGGGCGACACTCATGGAAGCCCAACGCTCTCGCCAATATACTATCGGATCTCTGTTGATCGGTGTCTTAATTATAATAAAAACAAAAAATGCACCTTAGTAATTTTTGATCTAAAATCTTTGAAATCTAAAGGTCGAATGATTAAACTGACTCAGAATTTTCTTCCGTACATAAATAATCAATAATTGCAAAGGAAAGAAATTGAAAAAAAAAAGAATTTTCAAATTAGAAAAGAAATATATACATTGAAGATATTCGCTCCGGCTGGGACTTGAACCCAGGCCACTCGCTTGGAAGACCAGCGGTCTAGCCATTAGGCTATCGGAGTTCTGTCGAGCGGAGTCTTACTGCCTGACTGATACTGCCTGACTGACAGACTGACTCACTGACTGACTGATACTGACTGACTGACTCACTGACTGACCGAGACTGACTGACTAACTGCCTGACTGACTGAGACTGGACTGACTGACTGACTGACTGACTGACTGACTAACTGACTGACTGAGACTGACTGACTGACTGCTTGACTCTCTGACTGGCTATTTCACTGACTGACTGAATGACTAAATGACTGACTGACACTGACTGACTGACTGCTTGACTACCTGACTGACTGCTTGACTGACTAACTGACTGGACAGGACTGACCGACTGACTGACTGACAGACTGACTGAATAAGGATGACTGACAGACTGACTGAATAAGGCTGACTGACTGACTGACTGACAGACTGACTGAATAAGGCTGACCGACTGACTGACTGCCTGACTGACTGACTGACTGAATGACTGACTGACTGACTGACCGAGACTGACTGACTGACTGACTGAGACTGGACTGGACTGACTGACTGACTGACTGACTGAGACTGACTGACTGCTTTAGTGACTAACTGACTGCACAGGACTGACCGACTGACTGACTGACTGACTGCCTGACTGACTGACTGACTGAATGACTGACTGACTGAGACTAAATGACTGACTGCTTGACTGACTGGCTGAAGACCTAACTGACTGACTGAGTGACTGACTGACTGGACTGACTGACTGAGACTGAATGACTGAGTGCTTGACTGATTGACTGTCAGACTGACTGACTGACTTCGCAAAAGGGAAAAATAAAAAAAAAAGAATTATAAAATTAGAAAAAAATATTTGCATTTAAGATTTCCTTTCCGGCCGGGCCTCGAACCCAGTACCACGCGCTAGGAACCCAACGGTCTAGCCATTAGGCTATCGGAGCTCTGTCGATGGAAGTCTTAAATATAATAAAAACAAAAAATGCACCTTGGTAATTATTGTTTCAAACACTTTGAAATTTACAGGTCGAATAATTAAACTGACTCAGAATTTTTCTCCCTACATAAATAATCAATATTCGCAAATAAGAAAAATTAAAAAAAAAAGAAGAAGAAATTTCAAATTAGAAACTAAAAGTATACATTGAAGATTTTCGTTCAGGCTGGGACTCGAACCAAGGGCCACTCGCTTGGAAGCCTAACACTCTAGCCATTAGTCTATGGGAGCTCTGTCGGCGGGAGTTTTAAATATAATAAAAACAAAAAATGCACCTTGGTAATTGTTTATTTAAACACTTTGAAATCTTCGTGTCGAAAAATTAAACTGACTCAGAATTTTCTTCCCTACATAAATAATCAATAATTGCAAAGGAAAGAAATTGAAAAAAAAAAGAATTTTCAAATTAGAAAAGAAATATATACATTGAAGATATTCGCTCCGGCTGGGACTCGAACCCAGGTCACTCGCTTGGAAGACCAGCGGTCTAGCCATTAGGCTATCGGAGTTCTGTCGAGCGGAGTCTTACTGCCTGACTGATACTGCCTGACTGACAGACTGACTCACTGACTGACTGATACTGACTGACTGACTCACTGACTGACCGAGACTGACTGACTAACTGCCTGACTGACTGAGACTGGACTGACTGACTGACTGACTGACTGACTGACTAACTGACTGACTGAGACTGACTGACTGACTGCTTGACTCTCTGACTGGCTATTTCACTGACAGACTGAATGACTAAATGACTGACTGACACTGACTGACTGACTGCTTGACTGACTAACTGACTGGACAGGACTGACCGACTGACTGACTGACAGACTGACTGAATAAGGATGACTGACAGACTGACTGAATAAGGCTGACTGACTGACTGACTGACAGACTGACTGAATAAGGCTGACCGACTGACTGACTGCCTGACTGACTGACTGACTGAATGACTGACTGACTGACTGACCGAGACTGACTGACTGACTGACTGAGACTGGACTGGACTGACTGACTGACTGACTGACTGAGACTGACTGACTGACTGAGACTGACTGACTGACTGCACAGGACTGACCGACTGACTGACTGACTGACTGCCTGACTGACTGACTGACTGAATGACTGACTGACTGAGACTAAATGACTGACTGGCTGAAGGACTAACTGACTGACTGAGTGACTGACTGACTGGACTGACTGACTGAGACTGAATGACTGAGTGCTTGACTGATTGACTGTCAGACTGACTGACTGACTTCGCAAAAGGGAAAAATAAAAAAAAAAGAATTATAAAATTAGAAAAAAGTATTTGCATTTAAGATTTCCTTTCCGGCCGGGACTCGAACCCAGTACCACGCGCTAGGAACCCAACGGTCTAGCCATTAGGCTATCGGAGCTCTGTCGATGGAAGTCTTAAATATAATAAAAACAAAAAATGCACCTTGGTAATTATTGATTAAAACACTTTGAAATTTACAGGTCGAATAATTAAACTGACTCAGAATTTTTCTCCCTACATAAATAATCAATATTCGCAAAAGAAAAAAATTAAATAAAAAAGAAGAAGAAATTTCAAATTAGAAACTAAAAGTATACATTGAAGATTTTCGTTCAGGCTGGGACTCGAACCCAGGGCCACTCGCTTGGAAGCCTAACACTCTAGCCATTAGTCTATGGGAGCTCTGTCGGTGGGAGTTTTAAATATAATAAAAACAAAAAATGCACCTTGGTAATTCTTTATTTAAACACTTTGAAATCTTCGTGTCGAAAAATTAAACTGACTCAGAATTTTCTTACCTACATAAATAATCGATAATTGCAAAGGAAAGAAATTGAAAAAAAAAAGAATTTTCAAATTAGAAAAGAAATATATACATTGAAGATATTCGCTCCGGCTGGGCCTCGAACCCAGGCCACTCGCTTGGAAGACCAGCGGTCTAGCCATTAGGCTATCGGAGTTCTGTCGAGCGGAGTCTTACTGCCTGACTGATACTGCCTGACTGACAGACTGACTCACTGACTGACTGATACTGACTGACTGACTCACTGACTGACCGAGACTGACTGACTAACTGCCTGACTGACTGAGTCTGGACTGACTGACTGACTGACTGACTAACTGACTGACTGAGACTGACTGACTGACTGCTTGACTCTCTGACTGGCTATTTCACTGACTGACTGAATGACTAAATGACTGACTGACACTGACTGACTGACTGCTTGACTACCTGACTGACTGCTTGACTGACTAACTGACTGGACAGGACTGACCGACTGACTGACTGACAGACTGACTGAATAAGGATGACTGACAGACTGACTGAATAAGGCTGACTGATTGACTGACTGACAGACTGACTGAATAAGGCTGACCGACTGACTGACTGCCTGACTGACTGAATGACTGACTGACTGACTGACCGAGACTGACTGACTGACTGACTGAGACTGGACTGGACTGACTGACTGACTGACTGAGACTGACTGACTGCTTTAGTGACTAACTGACTGCACAGGACTGACCGACTGACTGACTGACTGACTGCCTGACTGACTGACTGAATGACTGACTGACTGAGACTAAATGACTGACTGAGTGACTGACTGACTGAGACTGAATGACTGAGTGCTTGACTGATTGACTGTCAGACTGACTGACTGACTTCGCAAAAGGGAAAAATAAAAAAAAGAATTATAAAATTAGAAAAAAATATTTGCATTTAAGATTTCCTTTCCGGCTGGGATTTGAACTCAGGGCGACACTCATGGAAGCCCAACGCTCTCGCCAATATACTATCGGATCTCTGTTGATCGGTGTCTTAATTATAATAAAAACAAAAAATGCACCTTAGTAATTATTGATCTAAAATTTTTGAAATCTAAAGGTCGAATGATTAAACTGACTCAGAATTTTCTTCCGTACATAAATAATCCATATTTGCAAAAGAAAGAAATTGAAAAAAAAAGAATCTTCAAATTAGAAGAGAAATATATACATGGAAATTTTTCGTTCCGGCCGGGACTCGAACCCAGGCCACTCGCTTGGAACCCAACGGTCTAGCCATTAGGCTATCGGAGTTCTGTCGAGCGGAGTCTTACTGCCTGACTGATACTGCCTGACTGACGGGCTGACTCACTGACTGACTGATACTGACTGACTGACTCACTGACTGACCGAGACGGACTGACTAACTGCCTGACTGACTGAGACTGGACTGACTGACTGACTGACTGACTGACTGACTAACTGACTGACTGAGACTGACTGACTGACTGCTTGACTCTCTGACTGGCTATTTCACTGACTGACTGAATGACTAAATGACTGACTGACACTGACTGACTGACTGCTTGACTACCTGACTGACTGCTTGACTGACTAACTGACTGGACAGGACTGACCGACTGACTGACTGACAGACTGACTGAATAAGGATGACTGACAGACTGACTGAATAAGGCTGACTGACTGACTGACTGACAGACTGACTGAATAAGGCTGACCGACTGACTGACTGCCTGACTGACTGACTGACTGAATGACTGACTGACTGACTGACCGAGACTGACTGACTGACTGACTGAGACTGGACTGGACTGACTGACTGACTGACTGACTGAGACTGACTGACTGCTTTAGTGACTAACTGACTGCACAGGACTGACCGACTGACTGACTGACTGACTGCCTGACTGACTGACTGAATGACTGACTGACTGAGACTAAATGACTGACTGCTTGACTGACTGGCTGAAGGAATAACTGACTGACTGAGTGACTGACTGACTGAGACTGAATGACTGAGTGCTTGACTGATTGACTGTCAGACTGACTGACTGACTTCGCAAAAGGGAAAAATAAAAAAAAGAATTATAAAATTAGAAAAAAATATTTGCATTTAAGATTTCCTTTCCGGCTGGGATTTGAACCCAGGGCGACACTCATGGAAGCCCAACGCTCTCGCCAATATACTATCGGATCTCTGTTGATTGGTGTCTTAATTATAATAAAAACAAAAAATGCACCTTAGTAATTATTGATCTAAAATCTTTGAAATCTAAAGGTCGAATGATTAAACTGACTCAGAATTTTCTTCCGTACATAAATAATCCATATTTGCAAAAGAAAGAAATTGAAAAAAAAAGAATCTTCAAATTAGAAGAGAAATATATACATGGAAAATTTTCGTTCCGGCCGGGACTCGAACCCAGGCCACTCGCTTGGAACCCAACGGTCTAGCCATTATGCTATCGGAGTTCTGTCGAGCGGAGTCTTACTGCCTGACTGATACTGCCTGACTGACAGACTGACTCACTGACTGACTGATACTGACTGACTGACTCACTGACTGACCGAGACTGACTGACTAACTGCCTGACTGACTGAGACTGGACTGACTGACTGACTGACTGACTGACTGACTAACTGACTGACTGAGACTGACTGACTGACTGCTTGACTCTCTGACTGGCTATTTCACTGACTGACTGAATGACTAAATGACTGACTGACACTGACTGACTGACTGCTTGACTACCTGACTGACTGCTTGACTGACTAACTGACTGGACAGGACTGACCGACTGACTGACTGACAGACTGACTGAATAAGGATGACTGACAGACTGACTGAATAAGGCTGACTGACTGACTGACTGACAGACTGACTGAATAAGGCTGACCGACTGACTGACTGCCTGACTGACTGACTGACTGAATGACTGACTGACTGACTGACCGAGACTGACTGACTGACTGACTGAGACTGGACTGGACTGACTGACTGACTGACTGACTGAGACTGACTGACTGCTTTAGTGACTAACTGACTGCACAGGACTGACCGACTGACTGACTGACTGACTGCCTGACTGACTGACTGACTGAATGACTGACTGACTGAGACTAAATGACTGACTGCTTGACTGACTGGCTGAAGACCTAACTGACTGACTGAGTGACTGACTGACTGGACTGACTGACTGAGACTGAATGACTGAGTGCTTGACTGATTGACTGTCAGACTGACTGACTGACTTCGCAAAAGGGAAAAATAAAAAAAAAAGAATTATAAAATTAGAAAAAAATATTTGCATTTAAGATTTCCTTTCCGGCCGGGCCTCGAACCCAGTACCACGCGCTAGGAACCCAACGGTCTAGCCATTAGGCTATCGGAGCTCTGTCGATGGAAGTCTTAAATATAATAAAAACAAAAAATGCACCTTGGTAATTATTGTTTCAAACACTTTGAAATTTACAGGTCGAATAATTAAACTGACTCAGAATTTTTCTCCCTACATAAATAATCAATATTCGCAAATAAGAAAAATTAAAAAAAAAAGAAGAAGAAATTTCAAATTAGAAACTAAAAGTATACATTGAAGATTTTCGTTCAGGCTGGGACTCGAACCAAGGGCCACTCGCTTGGAAGCCTAACACTCTAGCCATTAGTCTATGGGAGCTCTGTCGGCGGGAGTTTTAAATATAATAAAAACAAAAAATGCACCTTGGTAATTGTTTATTTAAACACTTTGAAATCTTCGTGTCGAAAAATTAAACTGACTCAGAATTTTCTTCCCTACATAAATAATCAATAATTGCAAAGGAAAGAAATTGAAAAAAAAAAGAATTTTCAAATTAGAAAAGAAATATATACATTGAAGATATTCGCTCCGGCTGGGACTCGAACCCAGGTCACTCGCTTGGAAGACCAGCGGTCTAGCCATTAGGCTATCGGAGTTCTGTCGAGCGGAGTCTTACTGCCTGACTGATACTGCCTGACTGACAGACTGACTCACTGACTGACTGATACTGACTGACTGACTCACTGACTGACCGAGACTGACTGACTAACTGCCTGACTGACTGAGACTGGACTGACTGACTGACTGACTGACTGACTGACTAACTGACTGACTGAGACTGACTGACTGACTGCTTGACTCTCTGACTGGCTATTTCACTGACAGACTGAATGACTAAATGACTGACTGACACTGACTGACTGACTGCTTGACTGACTAACTGACTGGACAGGACTGACCGACTGACTGACTGACAGACTGACTGAATAAGGATGACTGACAGACTGACTGAATAAGGCTGACTGACTGACTGACTGACAGACTGACTGAATAAGGCTGACCGACTGACTGACTGCCTGACTGACTGACTGACTGAATGACTGACTGACTGACTGACCGAGACTGACTGACTGACTGACTGAGACTGGACTGGACTGACTGACTGACTGACTGACTGAGACTGACTGACTGACTGAGACTGACTGACTGACTGCACAGGACTGACCGACTGACTGACTGACTGACTGCCTGACTGACTGACTGACTGAATGACTGACTGACTGAGACTAAATGACTGACTGGCTGAAGGACTAACTGACTGACTGAGTGACTGACTGACTGGACTGACTGACTGAGACTGAATGACTGAGTGCTTGACTGATTGACTGTCAGACTGACTGACTGACTTCGCAAAAGGGAAAAATAAAAAAAAAGAATTATAAAATTAGAAAAAAGTATTTGCATTTAAGATTTCCTTTCCGGCCGGGACTCGAACCCAGTACCACGCGCTAGGAACCCAACGGTCTAGCCATTAGGCTATCGGAGCTCTGTCGATGGAAGTCTTAAATATAATAAAAACAAAAAATGCACCTTGGTAATTATTGATTAAAACACTTTGAAATTTACAGGTCGAATAATTAAACTGACTCAGAATTTTTCTCCCTACATAAATAATCAATATTCGCAAAAGAAAAAAATTAAATAAAAAAGAAGAAGAAATTTCAAATTAGAAACTAAAAGTATACATTGAAGATTTTCGTTCAGGCTGGGACTCGAACCCAGGGCCACTCGCTTGGAAGCCTAACACTCTAGCCATTAGTCTATGGGAGCTCTGTCGGTGGGAGTTTTAAATATAATAAAAACAAAAAATGCACCTTGGTAATTCTTTATTTAAACACTTTGAAATCTTCGTGTCGAAAAATTAAACTGACTCAGAATTTTCTTACCTACATAAATAATCGATAATTGCAAAGGAAAGAAATTGAAAAAAAAAAGAATTTTCAAATTAGAAAAGAAATATATACATTGAAGATATTCGCTCCGGCTGGGACTCGAACCCAGGCCACTCGCTTGGAAGACCAGCGGTCTAGCCATTAGGCTATCGGAGTTCTGTCGAGCGGAGTCTTACTGCCTGACTGATACTGCCTGACTGACAGACTGACTCACTGACTGACTGATACTGACTGACTGACTCACTGACTGACCGAGACTGACTGACTAACTGCCTGACTGACTGAGTCTGGACTGACTGACTGACTGACTGACTAACTGACTGACTGAGACTGACTGACTGACTGCTTGACTCTCTGACTGGCTATTTCACTGACTGACTGAATGACTAAATGACTGACTGACACTGACTGACTGACTGCTTGACTACCTGACTGACTGCTTGACTGACTAACTGACTGGACAGGACTGACCGACTGACTGACTGACAGACTGACTGAATAAGGATGACTGACAGACTGACTGAATAAGGCTGACTGATTGACTGACTGACAGACTGACTGAATAAGGCTGACCGACTGACTGACTGCCTGACTGACTGAATGACTGACTGACTGACTGACCGAGACTGACTGACTGACTGACTGAGACTGGACTGGACTGACTGACTGACTGACTGAGACTGACTGACTGCTTTAGTGACTAACTGACTGCACAGGACTGACCGACTGACTGACTGACTGACTGCCTGACTGACTGACTGAATGACTGACTGACTGAGACTAAATGACTGACTGAGTGACTGACTGACTGAGACTGAATGACTGAGTGCTTGACTGATTGACTGTCAGACTGACTGACTGACTTCGCAAAAGGGAAAAATAAAAAAAAGAATTATAAAATTAGAAAAAAATATTTGCATTTAAGATTTCCTTTCCGGCTGGGATTTGAACTCAGGGCGACACTCATGGAAGCCCAACGCTCTCGCCAATATACTATCGGATCTCTGTTGATCGGTGTCTTAATTATAATAAAAACAAAAAATGCACCTTAGTAATTATTGATCTAAAATTTTTGAAATCTAAAGGTCGAATGATTAAACTGACTCAGAATTTTCTTCCGTACATAAATAATCCATATTTGCAAAAGAAAGAAATTGAAAAAAAAAGAATCTTCAAATTAGAAGAGAAATATATACATGGAAATTTTTCGTTCCGGCCGGGACTCGAACCCAGGCCACTCGCTTGGAACCCAACGGTCTAGCCATTAGGCTATCGGAGTTCTGTCGAGCGGAGTCTTACTGCCTGACTGATACTGCCTGACTGACGGGCTGACTCACTGACTGACTGATACTGACTGACTGACTCACTGACTGACCGAGACGGACTGACTAACTGCCTGACTGACTGAGACTGGACTGACTGACTGACTGACTGACTGACTGACTAACTGACTGACTGAGACTGACTGACTGACTGCTTGACTCTCTGACTGGCTATTTCACTGACTGACTGAATGACTAAATGACTGACTGACACTGACTGACTGACTGCTTGACTACCTGACTGACTGCTTGACTGACTAACTGACTGGACAGGACTGACCGACTGACTGACTGACAGACTGACTGAATAAGGATGACTGACAGACTGACTGAATAAGGCTGACTGACTGACTGACTGACAGACTGACTGAATAAGGCTGACCGACTGACTGACTGCCTGACTGACTGACTGACTGAATGACTGACTGACTGACTGACCGAGACTGACTGACTGACTGACTGAGACTGGACTGGACTGACTGACTGACTGACTGACTGAGACTGACTGACTGCTTTAGTGACTAACTGACTGCACAGGACTGACCGACTGACTGACTGACTGACTGCCTGACTGACTGACTGAATGACTGACTGACTGAGACTAAATGACTGACTGCTTGACTGACTGGCTGAAGGAATAACTGACTGACTGAGTGACTGACTGACTGAGACTGAATGACTGAGTGCTTGACTGATTGACTGTCAGACTGACTGACTGACTTCGCAAAAGGGAAAAATAAAAAAAAGAATTATAAAATTAGAAAAAAATATTTGCATTTAAGATTTCCTTTCCGGCTGGGATTTGAACCCAGGGCGACACTCATGGAAGCCCAACGCTCTCGCCAATATACTATCGGATCTCTGTTGATTGGTGTCTTAATTATAATAAAAACAAAAAATGCACCTTAGTAATTATTGATCTAAAATCTTTGAAATCTAAAGGTCGAATGATTAAACTGACTCAGAATTTTCTTCCGTACATAAATAATCCATATTTGCAAAAGAAAGAAATTGAAAAAAAAAGAATCTTCAAATTAGAAGAGAAATATATACATGGAAAATTTTCGTTCCGGCCGGGACTCGAACCCAGGCCACTCGCTTGGAACCCAACGGTCTAGCCATTATGCTATCGGAGTTCTGTCGAGCGGAGTCTTACTGCCTGACTGATACTGCCTGACTGACAGACTGACTCACTGACTGACTGATACTGACTGACTGACTCACTGACTGACCGAGACGGACTGACTAACTGCCTGACTGACTGAGACTGGACTGACTGACTGACTGACTGACTAACTGACTGACTGAGACTGACTGACTGACTGCTTGACTTTCTGACTGGCTATTTCACTGACTGACTGAATGACTAAATGACTGACTGACACTGACTGACTGACTGCTTGACTACCTGACTGACTGCTTGACTGACTAACTGACTGGACAGGACTGACCGACTGACTGACTGACAGACTGACTGAATAAGGATGACTGACAGACTGACTGAATAAGGCTGACTGACTGACTGACTGACAGACTGACTGAATAAGGCTGACCGACTGACTGACTGCCTGACTGACTGACTGACTGAATGACTGACTGACTGACTGACCGAGACTGACTGACTGACTGACTGAGACTGGACTGGACTGACTGACTGACTGACTGAGACTGACTGACTGCTTTAGTGACTAACTGACTGCACAGGACTGACCGACTGACTGACTGACTGACTGCCTGACTGACTGACTGACTGAATGACTGACTGACTGAGACTAAATGACTGACTGCTTGACTGACTGGCTGAAGACCTAACTGACTGACTGAGTGACTGACTGACTGGACTGACTGACTGAGACTGAATGACTGAGTGCTTGACTGATTGACTGTCAGACTGACTGACTGACTTCGCAAAAGGGAAAAATAAAAAAAAAAGAATTATAAAATTAGAAAAAAATATTTGCATTTAAGATTTCCTTTCCGGCCGGGCCTCGAACCCAGTACCACGCGCTAGGAACCCAACGGTCTAGCCATTAGGCTATCGGAGCTCTGTCGATGGAAGTCTTAAATATAATAAAAACAAAAAATGCACCTTGGTAATTATTGTTTCAAACACTTTGAAATTTACAGGTCGAATAATTAAACTGACTCAGAATTTTTCTCCCTACATAAATAATCAATATTCGCAAATAAGAAAAATTAAAAAAAAAAGAAGAAATTTCAAATTAGAAACTAAAAGTATACATTGAAGATTTTCGTTCAGGCTGGGACTCGAACCAAGGGCCACTCGCTTGGAAGCCTAACACTCTAGCCATTAGTCTATGGGAGCTCTGTCGGTGGGAGTTTTAAATATAATAAAAACAAAAAATGCACCTTGGTAATTGTTTATTTAAACACTTTGAAATCTTCGTGTCGAAAAATTAAACTGACTCAGAATTTTCTTCCCTACATAAATAATCAATAATTGCAAAGGAAAGAAATTGAAAAAAAAAAGAATTTTCAAATTAGAAAAGAAATATATACATTGAAGATATTCGCTCCGGCTGGGACTCGAACCCAGGTCACTCGCTTGGAAGACCAGCGGTCTAGCCATTAGGCTATCGGAGTTCTGTCGAGCGGAGTCTTACTGCCTGACTGATACTGCCTGACTGACAGACTGACTCACTGACTGACTGATACTGACTGACTGACTCACTGACTGACCGAGACTGACTGACTAACTGCCTGACTGACTGAGACTGGACTGACTGACTGACTGACTGACTGACTGACTAACTGACTGACTGAGACTGACTGACTGACTGCTTGACTCTCTGACTGGCTATTTCACTGACAGACTGAATGACTAAATGACTGACTGACACTGACTGACTGACTGCTTGACTGACTAACTGACTGGACAGGACTGACCGACTGACTGACTGACAGACTGACTGAATAAGGATGACTGACAGACTGACTGAATAAGGCTGACTGACTGACTGACTGACAGACTGACTGAATAAGGCTGACCGACTGACTGACTGCCTGACTGACTGACTGAATGACTGACTGACTGACTGACCGAGACTGACTGACTGACTGACTGAGACTGGACTGGACTGACTGACTGACTGACTGACTGAGACTGACTGACTGACTGAGACTGACTGACTGACTGCACAGGACTGACCGACTGACTGACTGACTGACTGCCTGACTGACTGACTGACTGAATGACTGACTGACTGAGACTAAATGACTGACTGGCTGAAGGACTAACTGACTGACTGAGTGACTGACTGACTGGACTGACTGACTGAGACTGAATGACTGAGTGCTTGACTGATTGACTGTCAGACTGACTGACTGACTTCGCAAAAGGGAAAAATAAAAAAAAAGAATTATAAAATTAGAAAAAAGTATTTGCATTTAAGATTTCCTTTCCGGCCGGGACTCGAACCCAGTACCACGCGCTAGGAACCCAACGGTCTAGCCATTAGGCTATCGGAGCTCTGTCGATGGAAGTCTTAAATATAATAAAAACAAAAAATGCACCTTGGTAATTATTGATTAAAACACTTTGAAATTTACAGGTCGAATAATTAAACTGACTCAGAATTTTTCTCCCTACATAAATAATCAATATTCGCAAATAAGAAAAATTAAAAAAAAAAGAAGAAATTTCAAATTAGAAACTAAAAGTATACATTGAAGATTTTCGTTCAGGCTGGGACTCGAACCAAGGGCCACTCGCTTGGAAGCCTAACACTCTAGCCATTAGTCTATGGGAGCTCTGTCGGCGGGAGTTTTAAATATAATAAAAACAAAAAATGCACCTTGGTAATTGTTTATTT
Source organism: Uloborus diversus (assembly GCF_026930045.1). Lineage (NCBI taxonomy): Eukaryota > Metazoa > Arthropoda > Arachnida > Araneae > Uloboridae > Uloborus > Uloborus diversus. The sequence continues at coordinate 4,023 of NW_026558342.1, read as the reverse complement.
AAACACTTTGAAATCTTCGTGTCGAAAAATTAAACTGACTCAGAATTTTCTTCCCTACATAAATAATCAATAATTGCAAAGGAAAGAAATTGAAAAAAAAAAGAATTTTCAAATTAGAAAAGAAATATATACATTGAAGATATTCGCTCCGGCTGGGACTCGAACCCAGGTCACTCGCTTGGAAGACCAGCGGTCTAGCCATTAGGCTATCGGAGTTCTGTCGAGCGGAGTCTTACTGCCTGACTGATACTGCCTGACTGACAGACTGACTCACTGACTGACTGATACTGACTGACTGACTCACTGACTGACCGAGACTGACTGACTAACTGCCTGACTGACTGAGACTGGACTGACTGACTGACTGACTGACTGACTGACTAACTGACTGACTGAGACTGACTGACTGACTGCTTGACTCTCTGACTGGCTATTTCACTGACAGACTGAATGACTAAATGACTGACTGACACTGACTGACTGACTGCTTGACTGACTAACTGACTGGACAGGACTGACCGACTGACTGACTGACAGACTGACTGAATAAGGATGACTGACAGACTGACTGAATAAGGCTGACTGACTGACTGACTGACAGACTGACTGAATAAGGCTGACCGACTGACTGACTGCCTGACTGACTGACTGACTGACTGACCGAGACTGGACTGGACTGACTGACTGACTGACTGACTGACTGAGACTGACTGACTGCTTTAGTGACTAACTGACTGCACAGGACTGACCGACTGACTGACTGACTGACTGCCTGACTGACTGAATGACTGACTGACTGAGACTAAATGACTGACTGCTTGACTGACTGGCTGAAGGACTAACTGACTGACTGAGTGACTGACTGACTGGACTGACTGACTGAGACTGAATGACTGAGTGCTTGACTGATTGACTGTCAGACTGACTGACCGACTTCGCAAAAGGGAAAAATAAAAAAAAAAGAATTATAAAATTAGAAAAAAATATTTGCATTTAAGATTTCCTTTCCGGCCGGGACTCGAACCCAGTACCACGCGCTAGGAACCCAACGGTCTAGCCATTAGGCTATCGGTGCTCTGTCGATGGAAGTCTTAAATATAATAAAAACAAAAAATGCACCTTGGTAATTATTGATTCAAACACTTTGAAATTTACAGGTCGAATAATTAAACTGACTCAGAATTTTTCTCCCTACATAAATAATCAATATTCGCAAAAGAGAAAAAATAAAAAAAAAAAAGAAGAAGAAATTTCAAATTAGAAACTAAAAGTATACATTGAAGATTTTCGTTCAGGCTGGGACTCGAACCCAGGGCCACTCGCTTGGAAGCCTAACACTCTAGCCATTAGTCTACGGGAGCTCTGTCGGTGGGAGTTTTAAATATAATAAAAACAAAAAATGCACCTTGGTAATTGTTTATTTAAACACTTTGAAATCTTCGTGTCGAAAAATTAAACTGACTCAGAATTTTCTTCCCTACATAAATAATCAATAATTGCAAAGGAAAGAAATTGAAAAAAAAAAGAATTTTCAAATTAGAAAAGAAATATATACATTGAAGATATTCGCTCCGGCTGGGACTCGAACCCAGGCCACTCGCTTGGAAGACCAGCGGTCTAGCCATTAGGCTATCGGAGTTCTGTCGAGAGGAGTCTTACTGCCTGACTGATACTGCCTGACTGACAGACTGACTCACTGACTGACTGATACTGACTGACTGACTAACTGACTGACCGAGACTGACTGACTAACTGCCTGACTGACTGAGACTGGACTGACTGACTGACTGACTGACTGACTGACTAACTGACTGACTGACTGAGACTGACTGACTGACTGCTTGACTCTCTGACTGGCTATTTCACTGACTGACTGAATGACTAAATGACTGACTGACACTGACTGACTGAATGACTAAATGACTGACTGACACTGACTGACTGACTGCTTGACTACCTGACTGACTGCTTGACTGACTAACTGACTGGACAGGACTGACCGACTGACTGACTGACAGACTGACTAAATAAGGATGACTGACAGACTGACTGAATAAGGCTGACCGACTGACTGACTGCCTGACTGACTGACTGACTGAATGACTGACTGACTGACTGACCGAGACTGACTGACTGACTGACTGAGACTGGGCTGGACTGACTGACTGACTGACTGACTGAGACTGACTGACTGCTTTAGTGACTAACTGACTGCACAGGACTGACCGACTGACTGACTGACTGACTGCCTGCCTGACTGACTGAGACTGACTGACTGCTTTAGTGACTAACTGACTGCACAGGACTGACCGACTGACTGACTGACTGACTGCCTGCCTGACTGACAGACTGACTGAATGACTGACTGACTGAGACTAATGACTGACTGCTTGACTGACTGGCTGAAGGACTAACTGACTGACTGAGTGACTGACTGACTGGACTGACTGACTGAGACTGAATGACTGAGTGCTTGACTGATTGACTGTCAGACTGACTGACTGACTTCGCAAAAGGGAAAAATAAAAAAAAAAGAATTATAAAATTAGAAAAAAATATTTGCATTTAAGATTTCCTTTCCGGCCGGGACTCGAACCCAGTACCACGCGCTAGGAACCCAACGGTCTAGCCATTAGGCTATCGGAGCTCTGTCGATGGAAGTCTTAAATATAATAAAAACAAAAAATGCACCTTGGTAATTGTTTATTTAAACACTTTGAAATCTTCGTGTCGAAAAATTAAACTGACTCAGAATTTTCTTCCCTACATAAATAATCAATAATTGCAAAGGAAAGAAATTGAAAAAAAAAAGAATTTTCAAATTAGAAAAGAAATATATACATTGAAGATATTCGCTCCGGCTGGGACTCGAACCCAGGCCACTCGCTTGGAAGACCAGCGGTCCAGCCATTAGGCTATCGGAGTTCTGTCGAGCGGAGTCTTACTGCCTGACTGATACTGCCTGACTGACAGACTGACTCACTGACTGACTGATACTGACTGACTGACTCACTGACTGACCGAGACTGACTGACTAACTGCCTGACTGACTGAGACTGGACTGACTGACTGACTGACTGACTGACTGACTAACTGACTGACTGAGACTGACTGACTGATTTTTTGACTCTCTGACTGGCTATTTCACTGACTGACTGAATGACTAAATGACTGACTGACACTGACTGACTGACTGCTTGACTGACTAACTGACTGGACAGGACTGACCGACTGACTGACTGACAGACTGACTGAATAAGGATGACTGACAGACTGACTGAATAAGGCTGACTGACTGACTGACTGACAGACTGACTGAATAAGGCTGACCGACTGACTGACTGCCTGACTGACTGACTGACTGACTTCGCAGAAGGGAAAAATAAAAAAAAAAAGAATTATAAAATTAGAAAAAAATATTTGCATTTAAGATTTCCTTTCCGGCCGGGACTCGAACCCAGTACCACGCGCTAGGAACCCAACGGTCTAGCCATTAGGCTATCGGTGCTCTGTCGATGGAAGTCTTAAATATAATAAAAACAAAAAATGCACCTTGGTAATTATTGATTCAAACACTTTGAAATTTACAGGTCGAATAATTAAACTGACTCAGAATTTTTCTCCCTACATAAATAATCAATATTCGCAAAAGAGAAAAATTTAAAAAAAAAGAAGAAGAAATTTCAAATTAGAATCTAAAAGTATACATTGAAGATTTTCGTTCAGGCTGGGACTCGAACCCAGGGCCACTCGCTTGGAAGCCTAACACTCTAGCCATCAGTCTATGGGAGCTCTGTCGGTGGGAGTTTTAAATATAATAAAAACAAAAAATGCACCTTGGTAATTGTTTATTTAAACACTTTGAAATCTTCGTGTCGAAAAATTAAACTGACTCAGAATTTTCTTCCCTACATAAATAATCAATAATTGCAAAGGAAAGAAATTGAAAAAAAAAAGAATTTTCAAATTAGAAAAGAAATATATACATTGAAGATATTCGCTCCGGCTGGGACTCGAACCCAG